>NC_066562.1:5277600-5310100 GCF_024679095.1 Eriocheir sinensis
TACTACTACTACTACTACTACTACTTCTACTACTACTACTACTACTACTATATAATTAGGTTAGTAAGTTAATCATCACTAACACCGTTACCTTCTCTCTCTCTCTCTCTCTCTCTCTCTCTATCTCTCTCTCTCTCTCTCTCTCTCTCTCTCTCTCTCTCTCTCTCTCTCTCTCTCTCTCTCTCTCTCTCTCTCTCTCTCTCTCTCTCTCTCTCTCTCTCTCTCTCTCTCTCTCTCCACAAACATAACTTGATTCCTTTTCGTGGGGTTAGAAAATAAAGGAATTTGAATGATTTAATTAGAGAGCAAGGGAGAGAGAGAGAGAGAGAGAGAGAGAGAGAGAGAGATAATGAAGTATGGCACTCCATGAGCCAAGATTTTTTTCTCGATGTGGGAAAAAAAAATTCAACCGCCATCACCACTACCACAACTACTACTACTACTACTACTACTACTACTACTACTACTACTACTACTACTACTACTACTACTACTACTACTACTACTTTTACTACTACTACTACTACTACTACTACTACTACTACTTATATAACATCAATTTATCAACTAATTTTCTGGCCAAAAGTAACCATCTCCTTCACTTCCTCCTCCTCCTCCTCCTCCTCCTCCTTCTCTTTCTCCTCCTTCTTCTCCTCCTCCTCCTCCTCTTCCTTCTCCTCCTCCTCGGTTGGAAGGAGAATTGAGTTGCAGCTTTAAAAAGGGAAGGAAAGGAGGAAAAATATCTCTACCAGCGGTCATTATCGTCTTGGAAAGGAGAGAGAGAGAGAGAGAGAGAGAGAGAGAGAGAGAGAGAGAAGAGAGTAAGACATTTCCTCGTCTTTTATGCTCTTGCTCTCTTTACCATACTCTCTCTCTCTCTCTCTCTCTCTCTCTCTCTCTCTCTCTCTCTCTCTCCCAACAATCCATACGACAGAATTAAAGTGGCCATGCTACCCTATATATTCTTTTCCGTATAATGGTATCCAATCCTATTATTTATGCAATTGCTTCACTGGATTCCCCACCGAGAGAATCAAACCCCTCTTTAAGACACGCATTTTTTATTATCCCATTGATACGTGGAGAAGAGAAGAGCAACAGAAGGGGTGAGATGATTCAAGCTCCCTCTTATCTTATCTTTATCGTCTTTTATCTCAGTAATTATGAAACGGAGAGGGAAACGGGAAAGAGGAGAGGAAGGAGGAGGAGTGGCAGGGGTGTTTGTGGAAGAGGAGGGATGTGTGAGAGGGGTAGAAATGGTGAAAATGGTGGTGATATGGTTGGGTAGGAAGTTGTGGTGGTGATGGTGATGGTGGAGGTGGTAACAGTGATGGTGATGGAGAAGGAAGGAGAGGAGAAAAGGAGAGGAACGAAAGGAAAGAGGAGAGGAAGAGAGAAGACAGGGAAGTAGAGGAAAAAGGAGGAATGAGAGGAAAGAAAAGTTAAAAAAAGAGGAAGAGGAGAGAGAAAATAAGAAACAAAAAGATAGACAAGTTAAAGGAAAAAGAAAGAAAATATGGGGAAAGGAAGAGAGAAGAGAGGGAAGGAGAGGAAAAAAGAGGAACTAGAGAGAAAAGACAAGTTAGTAAAGGATGAAAAGGAGAGAGGAGAGAAGAAAAAGGAAAAGGGGAAGAGGAAAAGTGAAAGGAGATGAAAAAGAGGAAAAACGAGAGGGAATAAAGAAGAAAGAAAGGGAAAGAAGTAAAAGTGAAAGGAGGAGAAAGAAAAGAGGAAAAAAAGGAAAGGGAAAGAGAAGAAGAAGGAAATGGAAAAGAGGAAACGTTAAAGGAAGAGATGGAAAAGAAGAAAAAACGAAAGGGAAAAAAAGAAGTAGAAGGAAAGGGGAAGAGGAAAAGTGAAAGGAGGAGAAAGAAAAGACGGAAAAAAGAAAGGGAAAGAGAAGAATAGGGAAAGGAAAAGAAGGAAAAGGTGAAAGAATGGAGGAAAATGAGGAAATAGTATACGAGAGAGAGAGAGAGAGAGAGAGAGAGAGAGAGAGAGAGAGAGAGAGAGAGAGAGAGAGAGAGAGAGAGAGAGAGAGAGAGAGATTCCAAAACCAAGCACTAATTTTCTTTGATCCCGCTAAAGAGGGTTGGAATGCACTCATTTGACTCAATTAGTTTCCGAGCATTTATCGTTGTGTTCTGTCCGTTATGGCTCTCTCTTCCCTCTTATTCCTGGTTATTGTTATTAGTATTGTTATTGCCTCGGTTATTATCTTTTTCCTGCTCTGTATATTCGTTCTATCTCCTCTCTTACCTTTCTTCTTTTGGTATATACGCAAATTCTTGTTTCTTTTATTGTTATTTTCATTGTTTCATCATCGTCATTCTTAGTGGTTATTACCTCCGACAACGAAGTTGGAAGGAGGTTATATTTTCGGTTCGGTCAGTATGTTTATTTATTTGTTTGTTTGTTCGTGTACAATCTCCTGTACACAATTTTGCGGATATCTCAACCAATGATTCAGGGAAGTTTCGTGTCCATCCAGAATAGAACCTGTTAGATTTTTTTATGTCAATGGTCAAAGGTCAAGGTCAAGGTCACAAAATGTCAGATTGGCCATAACTTCGGTTCTCGTCATCGTAGAGACTTCAGACATGGAAAGACGCACCTTGCATGGCCTCGGCCTTGACCTTTGACCTTGACCTCGAAAAGTTCGCCCAAGGTCAAAATTTCCAAAAAAAAAAAATAGAATTTCATCAAATTCCGAAACAAATGCTTCCATATGATGCATAGGATCACTGTTGATGCCCATACCGATTTTCAGGGTGATCTTTGGCGGAGGTGTGCACTCTCCGAGTGCTAGGCGTCTAGTTGTTATTAGTATTGTGTTATTTATTTTTCCTTCTCTTCTTAACCTTCCTTTCTCTTCTCATCTTTCCTCTGTACGTATGTTTTTTGCTTCTTTCATTATTATTATTATTATTATTATTATTATTATTATTATTATTATTAGTGACTATTAGCCTACTCTTATTGTTTCTATAATTATCCTTTTTCTGCTCCTTATCTCTTCCCTTTTTCTTCTCACCGTTCTTTTGTTCCATGTTCTAATCTGTTTTCTCTTTTATTATCGTTGTTCCCTCATCATCATCATCATTAGCACTATCGTCGTCTTTCTTTTTTACGGTGCAGCCTTTTTCATAATCTTCATAGTTTCACGTAATTCCTTTAATGGGTAGATATTACGCTAATTACTGAGGCTAAGGTAATCGCGTGGCTCATCTCCATTACCAAGCTTCTACACGCCCTGATGATGATGATGATGATGATGATGTGTTAGTAATAATTATAATAGGAATAATGATGAAAACAGTGATAATAAAGTCATTGATAGTGTTAAGTTTGAAGAGGTTAATAATTGTGATTAAGATAATAACACTAGGAAATAATAAGTTGAATATATAAAGTAATACCATAAGATACGAGAAGAAGAAGAAGAAGAAAAAGAAGAAGAAGAAGAAGAAGACGAAAAGGAAAAAGATGCTAAAGAAGAAGAAGAAGAAAAAGAAGAAGAAGAAGAAGAAGAAGAAGAAAAGAAAAAAGATGCTAAAGAAGAAGAAGAAGAAGAAGAAGAAAATAAACAGAAGGAGGAGGAGGAGAAGTGCAAACAGGCGAAGAAGAAGAAATAGAAGAAAAATAAAAGCATGAAAAAGCAATACCTTGAGATACAAAATGAAGAAGAAGAAAAAAGAAGAAAATACAAAAAAGAGGAGGAGGAAAAGGAGAAGGAGGAGAAGTGCAAAAAGACGAAGAAGAAGAAGCAGAAGAAAAAGAAAAAGAAGAGAAAAAAGAAGAGGAAAAAAAAAGTAATGGTAATAATAATAACTAGGCTGCAATAATAATAATAATAATAATAATAATAATAATAATAATAATAATAATAATAATAATAATAATAATAAAAATACTGATCACTTCATATGTTGATAATTACACACACACAAAAAAAGTCCTTTATGTTTCCGCCCATTTGAAAAAGAATAATACGTTTGCGAAATTAAAATGTATACAATCGGGTCATGAATGCGGCGAGGAGCGGAACTGATGTATGAATGTATAGACGAATGAATAATAGACCGCGTGTAATTCTGGCCAATTCTGAATTCCATGAATGCGAGAGGAATATAAATGGGTCAATATTTGATCCGCCACGGGGGCTGGACGCGAAATATAATCAAAAGCGAATGAGTGAAAGCGAATTCGAATGCACATGAGCGCAGTGTTGCCAGATCCCCCTCGCCCTCCACCCCTCCACCCCTCCCTCCCTCCTCCTACTCCTCGTTCTCTACATGTATTTTGTCGAACTGTCATTTTTAATTAATTTATTTTGTTTTATGTGTGTTACTTTTTGGGCGCCGATGAAACAATTAACTGGCGGGTAAAGTTGATGAATAAAAGAGAGAGAGAGAGAGAGAGAGAGAGAGAGAGTTTGTGTTTGTTGAATATAAAAAAAAGGAATTGGCGTAATCGTTGTTAGGAGATTAAATCGGTTTGAAAGTGCGATAAACTAGAGTGGTAATTACCGCTGTTCTAATTGACGTTATTAGCGCGGTCGTTATTGTTTTGTTGTTATACATATTATTGTAATTATCATGAACGTTACCATAATGATGTTGATAGTGATAATAAACGATAATAAACAATGATAAACAAATAACACACACACACACACACACACACACACACACACACACACACACACACACACACACACACACACACACACACAAGGCCGATTAGAGCCGAACTTCTGATGCAAGACTTAACCAACATCTCCATTCTTTCATCCCTCTCACTGGTAAACTTCTGATGCTTAAATGTCACACACACACACACACACACACACACACACACACACACACACACACACACACACACACACACACACACCAGAGAACAAGAAGACATAACACAAATATTTACCGCCTATTGTCTTCGCTTCGGCAAATACGGTTGACTTGAAGAAGGGAGGAGGAGGAGGAAGAAGAGGAAGAAGAGGAGGAGGAGGAGGAGGAGTGTGTCACTGAGGTTTAAACAGAAGTAAGGAAAAGAGAGGCTGTGGAGGAGAGCTCAATATATCGATCGTGAGAGAGAGAGAGAGAGAGAGAGAGAGAGCGAGAGAGAGAGAGAGTGACCACTTCAGAGCATGCCGCCCTCACCTTCACCCCCCACTCTCTCTCTCTCTCTCTCTCTCTCTCACCCAAACCAAGCGATTATTTTCTTTGATCTTGCTAAAGGGAGTGAGAATGTGATAGTGTGTGTGTGTGTGTGTGTGTTGAAGGGAGCGAAGGAAGAGGTGAAAGCCACAGTAACATTATGGTAAAGATAACTCTCTCTCTCTCTCTCTCTCTCTCTCTCTTCTTATGCTGACTCCTCTCACGTTCTCTCTCCTCCTCCTCCTCCTTCCCCTCCTCCTCCTCCTCCTCAAAATGTGTGAAAATCTACGTTCTTTGAGATTCATGTTTCACTTATTTATATACCAATTTGAAGCCCCTTGGGAGGAGGAGGAAGAGGAGGAAGAAGAAGAAGAGGAGGAGGAGGAGGAGGAGGAGAAGGAGGTGCAGAAGGAAGAGGGTACTTGGATGCGTGTGTGTGTGGAGGGATCTCTCTTTCCTCCTCCTCCTCTTCCTCCTCCTCCTCCTCCTCCTTCCAGCTTCTCCCTCACGACATTGCTCCTCCTCGTCTTCCTCTTCCTCCTCCTTCACCCCATTCCTCCTCCTCCTCCTCCTCCTCCTCAGCCTCGTTTCCGTCTCTCTTTCCTCCTCCTCCTCCTCCTCCTCCTCCTCCTATTCACCTCTTCGTAACTTCCTCTTCTGGTCTTATTCTTCCTCTTTTTAGATCTTTATAATTCCTTCTTCTCCACCTCATCTTCTTTTTTTCCTCTTCTTCCCCCTCTCCTCCTCCTCCTCTTCTTCCTCCTCCTCCTCCTCGTGCTACACTTCTTCCTCTTCATCTTTTTTTTTATCTATTTTATGTCTTTCTTCCTCCTTCTTCACTTCTTTTCTTGTGTATTCCTCCTCCTCCTCCTCCTCCTCCTCTCATTGCCTTACTCCTCCTCCTCTTCATTATCGAACTTTTCCACATCCTTCCATCCACCACTTCCTCCTCCTCTTCCTCCTCCTCCTCGGGGCGTCACACAACACAGTTTTCCCGTTGTGTTGTTTCTTCCTGGCGGGTCACTCTGGTGGTCTGATCCAAGCGTGTTACCGTTCCTCTGCTCTCATGCTCTCTCTCTCTCTCTCTCTCTCTCTCTCTCTCTCTCTCTCTCTCTCTCTCTCTCTCTCTCTCTCTCTCGTTTATTCGTTATTTTCTCTCTTTTTCTCTTCCTTCTTCTGTAACTTCTCTTTCCTCTACTTTTCTCTCTTTCTCTCTTCTCTCCTCCCTCCTCCCTCCCTCCCCTACCTCTCTCCTTACTCTCTCTCTCTCTTTCTCTCTATGTCCCCTCTCTCTCTCTCTCTCTCTCTCTCTCTCTCTCTCTCTCTCTCTCTCTCTCTCTCTCTCACGCCTCTCTCTAGTCAGTCCTCTCTTCTCTCCCTCCCTCTCCTTCTCTCCCTCCTTCCTCCTCTCCTCCTTGTGTGTGGAGGAAGAGGAGGAGGAGGAGGGAGATTTAATGGTAGGAGAGGGATGTGGGGAGGAGGGGAGAAGGAAGGGGGAGGTAAAAATGGGTGGTGGCCTTGGTATTGAGGGGAGGGGAGAAGGAGGAGGAGGAGGCGGAGAAGTGGAGTGAGGTGGGGGTAGGAAGTCTTTAATGTGGGAGTTTGTGGGAAGGAGGAGGAGGAGGAGGTGAAGATAGTGGAGGAGGTGGAGAGATAGAAATGGAGGAGATAACAGTAGTGGGAGGAGGGGAGGTATAAGAAGAGGAGGAGGAGGAGGAGGAGGAGGAGGAGGATAATTTACATAGAGGAGTGGAGGTACTGAATAGGAGGGGAGAGGAGAGGCAGCCATTGGTCGGTTGTATTATTGGAAGGGGTGATAGAAGTGGTTATAAGAGAGGAAAGGGGTGGAGGTAAGGGATGGGGGGAGAGTTAGAGGGAGGGAAAAGTAGTAGTGGAGTATGAAGTAGAGTTAGTGGTTGGGGAAAGAAGTGGCGTTATAGTGTAGGAGGAGGAGAAGGGGGTTGGTTAGTTAATGGAAGGGGAGAGAACAAGGAAGGTATGGGAAGGGGGTAGGAGAGGAAGGACGTAGGGAGGGGAAAGTAGTGGGTAGTAGGGAGGGGAAGGTGGAGGGGGTGAAGTCTAAGGTAAAAAAAGTAGTGGTGGAGAGGGAAAAAGTAGTGGTGGAGAGGGAAAAAGTAGTGGTGGAGAGGGAAAAAGTAGTGGTGGAGAGGGAAAAAAAGTAGTGGTGGAGAGGGAAAAAGTAGTGGTGGAGAGGGAAAAAGTAGTGGTGGAGAGGGAAAAAGTAGTGGTGGAGAGGGAAAAAAGTAGTGGTGGAGAGGGAAAAAGTAGTGGTGGAGAGGGAAAAAGTAGTGGTGGAGAGGGAAAAAAAGTAGTGGTGGAGAGGGAAAAAAGTAGTGGTGGAGAGGGAAAAAAAGTAGTGGTGGAGAGGGAAAAAAGTAGTGGTGGAGAGGGAAAAAGTAGTGGTGGAGAGGGAAAAAGTAGTGGTGGAGAGGGAAAAAGTAGTGGTGGAGAGGGAAAAAGTAGTGGTGGAGAGGGAAAAAGTAGTGGTGGAGAGGGAAAGTAGGTGGTGGAGAGGAAAAGTAGTGGAGAGGGAAAAGTAGTGGTGGAGAGGAAAAGTAGTGGTGGAGAGGGAAAAATGTAGTGGTGGAGAGGGAAAAAGTAGTGGTGGAGAGGGAAAAAAGTAGTGGTGGAGAGGGAAAAAAGTAGTGGTGGAGAGGGAAAAAGTAGTGGTGGAGAGGGAAAATGGAGTGGTGGAGAGGGAAAACGGAGTGGTGGAGAGGGAAAAAGTAGTGGTGGAGAGGGAAAAAGTAGTTATGGAGAGGGAAAAAAAGTAGTGGTGGAGAGGGAAAAAGTAGTGGTGGAGAGGGAAAAAGTAGTGGTGGAGAGGGAAAAAGTAGTTATGGAGAGGGAAAAAGTAGTGGTGGAGAGGGAAAAAGTAGTGGTGGAGAGGGAAAAAGTAGTGGTGGAGAGGGAAAAAGTAGTTATGGAGAGGGAAAAAGTAGTGGTGGAGAGGGAAAAAGTAGTTATGGAGAGGGAAAAAGTAGTTATGGAGAGGGAAAAAAAGTAGTGGTGGAGAGGGAAAAAGTAGTGGTGGAGAGGGAAAAAGTAGTGGTGGAGAGGGAAAAAGTAGTGGTGGAGAGGGAAAAAGTAGTGGTGGAGAGGGAAAAAGTAGTGGTGGAGAGGGAAAAAGTAGTGGTGGAGAGGGAAAAAGTAGTTATGGAGAGGGAAAAAGTAGTGGTGGAGAGGGAAAAAGTAGTGGTGGAGAGGGAAAAAGTAGTGGTGGAGAGGGAAAAAGTAGTGGTGGAGAGGGAAAAAGTAGTGGTGGAGAGGGAAAAAGTAGTGGTGGAAAGGGAAAAAATAGTGGTGGAGAGGGAAAAAAGTAGTGGTGGAGAGGGAAAAAATAGTGGTGGAGAGGGAAAAAGTAGTGGTGGAGAGGGAAAAAGTAGTGGTGGAGAGGGAAAAAGTAGTGGTGGAGAGGGAAAAAGTAGTGGTGGAGAGGGAAAAAGTAGTGGAGATTGTGGTTAGTGGATTGGGGAGAAAGGGGGGTGAAGTAGTTGATGTAGATGTAGGGGGATAGAGGGTAGGGGAGGTATAAAGGGAGGGGGAGGAGATTGTAGTGGTGGGGGGTAAGCTAGGTTAGGTTGAGGTAGGGAAGGTTAGATATGGTAGGGGAGGTTGGTGCGGGGTAGTGAGTAGAGGTTAGTGGTGGAGGGAGAAGGGGATGGAGGAGGCAGTGAGGAGGGGGACGAAGTGGAGTTGAAGGTTGAAGTGGTGAAGGTGGTGGTTGGGGAGGGAGGATACGGGGTGGTAGGGGAGAGGGTTGGGGTGGTGGGGTGAGGGGGTAGTGGGAAGGGGAGGGAGTGGGGGGAGGATACAGGGTGGTAGGGGAGAGGGTTGGGGTGGTGGGGTAAGGGGGTAGTAGCGAGGGGAGGGAGGGGGGAGGGAGGATACGGGGTGGCAGTGTGGGAGGGGGGCCTGGATGGGTAAGGGGGTAGTGGGCGGGGGGAGGGGGGGGTCACCCTAACAGCCAGCGGGTCACTGCATGGCTGACGGTAAGCACTGTATTGATTACTGCACATGGTGGTGCTGGCGGCGAGAGAGAGAGAGAGAGAGAGAGAGAGAGAGAGCGGGGAGGTGGGGGATGGCGGAGAGGGAGAGAGAGAAAGAGAGAGAGAGAGCACGTGTTCCACCACCATCACCACCACCACACCACCGCCGCCACCACCACAGCCACGCGGGCCGCCCTTTGCTCCGTTGCATCGCCGCCGCCTCACCACCACCACCACCTCCACACGCCCGCACCACCACCACCACCACCTCCCCACCCTCCCCGCCTCGCCAAGACCAATGGGGTAGTTTAGTGTGTTGGCGTGTGTGTGTGTCGGCGTGTGCCCTGCGACCTGCACCTCTACCCAACGTATCTGAGTGGTGGTGATGAGTTTGGTGATGACTTATGTACCTGGTGATGAGTTTGGGTGGTGATGACTCGTGGTGATGAATACAGAACCACCGAAACAGTTAAAAAGATGAGAACCGTATTTACTTGGATGCTGTGAGACTTCCTTCGACAGTGGTTGTGGCAATACCGGTGTGTGCGTGTATACCAGTGTGTGTGTACCTGTGTGTGTATGTGTACCTGAATCATACATACACAAACCAGTATACGGACGCCCTTCTCCCTCATAACCCCCAGTGACCCCGTGTGACCTGACCTGTGACCTACCCAAATGTAACCTCCTTAGTGCCAAGTGCTCGGTGACCTTACCTGTGCGACCTGACCCTCACCTAGAACCGGTCCGCCGCGAGGTCAGGTGATGGTGGGGGGCGACAGGTGACCCCCACTCCTCACCCCCACGCCCCCTCTCCTGCAAGGATTCGCCACTACTTGAGGGCACGAAAGAGCTGCCCTCAAATCTGCAGCATCTGTAAGTGTGTGTGTGTGTGTGTGTGTGTGTGTGTGTGTGTGTGTGTATGTATGGACCGGTTGGATTGTCTGTCTGTCTGTCTTTTTTGTGCGTGGCATTTTTATTTTTATTTTTTTTCTCCTTTACAAGTTGTGCTTTTGAAGTCTCGTCGAACCGGTGTGTGTGTGTGTGTGTCTGTGTGTGTGTGTGTGCGGCGTTGATTGAAGCGGCAAAACCACTGACAACAACAAATTAAGAGCAGATTACACTAGGGGGGAGGAGGAAGAGGAAGAGGAAGAGGAGAAGGAGGAGGAGGAGGAAGCTGTAGAGAAGAAGAGGAACGATGTCATAGTATGAGGAAAAGGAAGAGGAGAAAATAGGAAAATGATGTAGAAAGAAAATATTATAAAGAGGAGAAGGAGGAAGAGGAAGAAGAGAAGGAGGAGGAGAATGTAGAGAAGAGGAACGTTATGAGGAGGAGGAAGAGGAGGAAAAATCAGAAAATGTGAGGAAAATAATGTAAAGAGGAGAAGGGAGAGGAGGAGAGATAAGATATGGAGAGAGGAACGAGAGAGAGAGAGAGAGAGAGAGAGAGAGAGAGAGAGAGAGACACAAACACAAACATCACACTTGCGTAAACAACATCACCACCACCAACAACAACAACAACACCAGCTATGAGAACAAATGAAAAGAAATAAAACCAATTGAAAATATTAGAGAGAGCAAGAGGAAAGAGGGGAGAGGGGGAGGAGGAGGAGGAGGAGGAGAGAAACCAGGCAAAAATACTAGAGTTGGGGAGTGGGGGAAGGGGAGAGGGGAAGTAAAGACAGGTATACATAGAGATAGGGAAGGGGGAGGAAGGTAGGGAGTGAGGTGGGGAAGGGGGGGAAGGGTGGGGGGAATGAGAACCAGGAATACCAGTTAAAAAATACAGTGGGGAGGGGCGGGAGAGAGAGAGAGAGGGGGGGAAGGGATGGGGGATGTGGGGAGCAGGGGTTAGTTTTTCGTTTCCCCACCAGAGAGAGAGAGATAGAGGGTTCGAGATACATAGATACGCATGAATATATAGAACCACGGACACAAGTTATTTAAAAGGCTACCAACTCGTTTGTGTCTGTCCCTTTAAATCTTGGACCAAATGAAATTAGACAACCCACAGAGAGAGAGAGAGAGAGAGAGAGAGAGAGAGAGAGAGTTTGCAAAATGAAGTTGCATTAATTATCATACATACAGCAAGTAGCAAGTGACCAGCCACATATGCAACTGTTTGGCTTTCCGTATTACCTCCCCCCCTTCTCTCTCTCTCTCTCTCTCTCTCTCTCTCTCTCTTTAAATTCACTTATTTGTATTCTTTTAAGTGTTTTGAAGTGTGTGTGTGTGTTTGTGTGTTGCATGACTGACTGACTAACTGGCTGGCTGGTGTACCGTAGAGAGAGAGAGAGAGAGAGAGAGGAAGAGAGAGAGAGAGAGAGAGAGAGGAAGAGAGAGAACTTGAGTGACGCAGGGTGGAGTACAGAGCGGTCTGGGAAACGTCAAGGTTCTCAGGGGGAAACATGGCTCCCACAGTTGCCAGATACCACACAACTCTCTACCTCTTCCCCCTCCTCTCCCTTCCTCCTCTCTCCCTCCAGCTTCTCTCACACATGCCAGAGCGAAAGTGGTTGTTTCAGAGTTTATCTAATCATGCATAATGGCGAGTGTAATGGCAAAACTAGGTTGTTACAGAAGGAAATGTACTTAGGTGTGTGTACATACTGAGGTCGTGTGAGTTCAAGTGGGGAGAGAAGTGCCATGCAAGAGGGGAGATGGGCGGGGTGGTTGGGGAGGGGGGGAGGTGGTTAGGGGAGGAGTGGGGGAGATCAGAACATCACCACCACTCTGCATTTAATTTGCAGCTCAGTGTAACAACGAAACTTGCTGCAAATCGATGGATATTTTAAATGAAACGGACACACCCAGTTTCCCCTCTCCTCCTCCCTCCCCTCTCTCAGGCTCTCTCGCTCTCCCACCTACTTTTTTATTCGTTTAATGTGCGTGTGCGTGTGTGTCAGTATGTGCGTGTATGTAGGCTATATGTGTGTGTGAGTGCATCTGTGTGTGTCATCCGCTCTCGTGAAATGGGTGGGAAGAGTGGGCGGGGGGCTGGCCATGGAGGGGAGGTGGGCGGGCAGCGGCAGTGGTAGTGGCAGCGGTGGGTGTATTGAGTAAAATGTCCCCATAGACAGACCGTTTTCATGCCAGGAACAGCCAGGGAAGCGAGGGAGATGTGGCGTCTGGCTACAGCTGCCAACACGAGCGGGGCCTTAGCCGGCGGCCACGGGGAGGGGGGACAGTGCTCTCTTTAGTTGCCGGCTACTGCAAAACTTTCAACCGGGGCCTTCTGATGTCTTTTTCAGGGGCGGATTCGGCGTTTTCATGATGGTTTTGGGCGTGTGGGTGGAGGCGGGCGGCGTGTAGGGGCGTGAGTGGTTCCCGGTAATGGTCTTTGGTCTGGGTGAGCTTAGGAGGCCATAAGACCCGGCAGAGGGAGAGGCTGGCCGTGTGGACCCGTAATTAGGTTGTGGGCCGAGCCAGAGCAAAAGTGTCGCTCCAGTTTTGTCTTATGGCGTGCAGGAGCCGCCACCACCGCTCCGGCCTGCCTCCACCTCCACCTCCCCCGCACCGCCCATCACCAGCACCTCCAGCACCCGCCCTCCACCCCACCTCCCTGCCCTAACAGTAACCGGCAACTGTGGCTTCGTCGGCACCCACAGCAGCAGCAACACCTGTCATTCAGAGAGTTTTTATGAAGTGTTTATAAAGCCGTGCCTGCTGCCCCGTCCCCGTGCCCCGTGCCCCGTGCCCAGCCATGTAGCCTTACTTCGGGGCACGCACCAGCACACATCAGCCTGCCCCGCCCCGCCCCGTGAGTGCCAGTGCCATCCTGTGTAGCCGTGAATGATAAAATTAGGCAAACTGGTCACTGTGGTAGCGCGCGAGAGTGAGAGTGAGAGAGAGCGAGAGAGAGCCAGCATGTTTGTCATCCCCGGACCGGTCTGGGGGAAAGGCCTCTCCGGGTGGCGCGCGGCACTACTCTTCCCCCCCCCCCCCCTGTGAGTGCCATCCTGCCGCTGACCTCTGCCACCGCCCCCCTACTCCCGTGTGGCAACCCGTACGCCCCCCGTGGCACCCCCCTCCACCTGTGAATGCTTTTCCACCCCAGCGCTATCCTCTGGCACCGACCCCCCCCCCCCGTGGCACCCCCTCCCCCTTGTGAGTGCCATACCACCCCCTGACCTAGGCACTGCCCTTCCTTACTCCCTCATTCTGGCAACCCCCAACGCCCCTGTGGCATCCCTCCCCACCCCTGAGTGCCATCCCAGGGTTGACCTCTGGCACTGCACACCCGACGGCCCCTGTGGTACCCCTCCCCCTGTGAGTGCCATACTACCGCTGACCTCTGAAACCCCCCTCACCCCACCCTTGCTCCCCCCTCCTGGCATCCCTTCCCCCCCTTGCGGAGTGCCATCCCAGCGCTGACCTCTGGCACTGCTCCCTCCCTACGCCCCCCTGGCACCCCCCTGAGGGATGGCCCGGGGGTGTGAATATCGAGTGTGCACGGCCTGGATATTGATTGTAACCTGCTGGGGTGAGCCGGCGACCACACTCCACACACTGTTGCCAGACCGTTATTTTTTCCCAGGCACCGGTGTTCTCAAAGCGATGTGTGCGTGCGTGCGTGCGTGTGCGTGTATGTGCGTGTGTATGTGCTTGTGTGTGCGTGCAGAGAGGAGAGAGAGGGAGAGAAAGAGAGAGAGAGGGAGAGAGCAGCTGAAGGTGGGAAGGGGAGATGAGAGGGAGGAGGTAATTTAGAATGTGTGAAGCGCTCTGGACACACACACACACACACACCGTGCTTGATCTAGGGGTGACCGCCAGCCAGAAACGGTACTCCGGGCGTGTGTGTGTGTGTGTGTGTAGGTGTATGTTTAGTGTGTGTGTGTGTATGTGTGTGTGTACGTGTATGTTTAGTGTGTGTGTGTATGTGTGTGTGTGTGCTAATGTTCCGTGTTTTTCTTCATGTTATAGCGAGCCGAGAGAAACTTTTCCCTCTTTTGCTATACCTAATCGTTTTGTGAAAGTTTCGAAAAGGTTAGTGTGTGTGTGTGTGTGTGTGTGTGTGTGTGCAGATAACACTAATAAGTCTTACGGGGAAATTAATTCGTTTTGGACCATGATATTATTTGTTATTCTTAGATATTTGAGGGTTTTCGATCGACAAAGCTCATAATTTTATACCTTTTTCTTCCTTTTCTTCCTCTTTTCATTTTTATTTCTTTTCTTTTGTTCCTTTTCGTTATTAGACTATTTTTCTTCCTATTCTTTCTTCCGTCCTCTTGTTTTTTCATTCCTTTCTTTTTGGTATGATCTATTTTTTCCTTCTTCTTTCTTCTTCCTTCTCTCATTTTCCTTTTTTTCCTTCCTTTTCGGTACTATATCTGCGGTACTTTTCCTTTCCTCTTCTTTCTTTTCCTTCCTTCCTTCTCCTTTTCTTTTTATTCCTTTCTTTCTGATGTTCCCTTCTTTTCCTCTTCTTTCCTTCTTCCCTCATTCTCCCCATCTTTTTCTTTTTATTCCTTCCTTTCAAGTATATAGTATTTCTATTTTCCCTCTTCCCTTCTTTCTTCTCTTCCCTCCTTTTTTCTCTCCCTTCTTCCCCAGCATTATCTACCTTTCCTCTTCTTCCCTTCCTTCCCTTCATCTGTTTTCCTTCTTTCCATTCCTTCGTTCAACTTTTCCTCTCTTTCCTCTCCTTCTTTCTTCTCTTCCCTTCTTTTTTAATCTCCCTTCTTTTCCAGCATTATCTACTTTTCCTCTTCTTCCCTTCCTTCCCTTCATTTGTTTTCCTTCTTTCTATTCCTTCGTAAACTTTTCCTCTCCTCTCTCCTCCCCTCCTCCCCCTCTTCGTTAGTCCATGGAGAATTTTCCCTCCCAACTTTCCTCCTCCTTTAAACTTTTCCTCCTTTTCCCTCAGAAACTACACTTCCCGTAGTCTAATTTCCCTTCCAAGAATTTTCCTCGTCTCTTCGTTTTGTCCCCCCTCTCCCTCCCTCCTTCCCTCATCTCTGTCCCCACACATAGCCTATCTTCCCTTTCCTTCCTTCTTTTTTCCTCTTTATTCCTTCCATTCTCTCTTTCTCCCCATACCTTGATTCTTTCTTTTTCATTCTTCGTTTTCTTTTTATATCACTTTTTTTGGGGGGGGGTTAATTTCCCGTTTTCCTCTCCTTTTATTTATTTTTATTTTTCTTCCTTTTTTCCTTCGTTTTCTTCCTATATCACTTTTTTTTGGGTGGGGGCTAATTTCCCGTTTTCCTCTCCTTTTATTTCTTTTCTTTTTCTTTTTCTTCCTTTGTTCCTTCGTTTTTTTCCTATATCACTAATTTTTGAGGGGTTAATTTCCCGTTTTCCTCTCTTATTTTTCATTTTCTTTTTCTCTTTTTCCTTTTCTATCGTCAGCCTTCATATTTTCTCTACCTTTTCTCTTCCACCCTTTACGAGACTTTTCTTCATTTTCTTTATCTCCTCTGTTTCAGCTCTTTTCCTTTTCCTCTTTTCCCACCTTACCTTTTTATCTCATCCTATAATTACCAAAGTCTTTATTCATACCTCTTAATTCCTTATATATCCTCTCAACCAAACTTTACCTTCATAGCCTATTCATCTTTTTTTCATTTTTCTTATTTCCTTCGCTGTTTTTCCTTCATTTTTTTATCTGGCTACTTTCTCCTTTTTTATTTTCATTACCAAAGCCTTTATACTTCCACTCCTTTCAACCAAACTTTCCCTTCATTTTCATCTTTTTTCCTCTATTTTCTTATTTCCTTTGTTATTTTCCCTCATTTCTTTCTTTACTTTGCCTACTTTCTCTGTTTTTCCCTCATTTCTTTCCTTTATTTGGCAACTTTCTCCTTTTTTTTCATTAACTAAACTTTCCCTTCATTGTTTCCTTTACTCTCCCTCTTTTTTTCCTCCTTTCCTCAGTTATTTCCCTATTTTCCTCCTTTTCCTTCGCTTACGTATTTTTCCTCCTCATTTTCCTCAGCAAAGCCTTCATTTTCCTCTTCCTCTCCACTTGACTCCACTTTCCCTTCATTTTTACCTCTACTTTCCCTCTTTTTCCTCTTTTCCTCTGATGTTTTCTCTTTTTTCCTCCTTTTCCTTCGCCTTTTCCTCTTTTCCTCTGATGTTTTCTCTTTTTTCCTCCTTTTCCTTCGCCTACGTAGTTTTCCCTTAATGCACTTTTCTCTCAATTTTAGCGATTAATTTTCCTTCCTTTTCCTCTTTTTTTCCTCTTTTCCTTTGATGTTTTCTTTTTTTCTCCCTTTCCTTCGTCTACGTATATTTTTCCTCTTTTTTCAGACTTTCCCTTCATTTTCCCTTCCATTTTTCCTCTTTTTTCCTCTTCTTTCCTTCGTTATTTTCCCTTTCCTCTCCCTGCGTACTCCTTTTTCCTCCTTTTTCGCTATATCTCTTCCTTTCCACCTTTTCAGACTCTCCCTTTATTTTCCCTTCCATTTCCCTCCTTTTTCCTCCTCTCCTCCACTTTTTTCCCTCCTTTCCTCCTTTTCCTCCTCCCTGCGCATGGCGACCCTCACTTGGCCACCTTTGTGACGACCATCACCGGTGAGGTAAACAAACCCCTATTTTCCTCATTTTCTGGCCAAAGAACGCCATTTTCACTCTTTCTGACCATCCAGGGAGAAAGGGCGGGGAGGAAAACATATATTGGGGAGGAAAAGAGGATAGGAAAGGGAAGGAAAAGGGAGAAATAAGGGGAGATGAGGGAGGGTGTGAGGCTGGAGGCTGCCTGAGGTGTAAGAAGTATTTTGTATTTATTTATTTGTTTGTTGTTTTGTTATTTGTCCTCGAGAACAAAAAGGCCGGGGAGGAAAACATGGACTGAAGAGGAAAAAGTGGGTAGGAAAGGGAGGGAGAGGGGAGGAAAAGAGGGTGCGAGGCTTGTTGGGTGTGGGATATCATTTATTTATTCGTTTATTTATTTATTTATCCGTGTACTTTATTCTGTGGTTAAGTGTCGTGTGTGGCTCTTAAAGGGACGCGGCCGGGAGTGATCAGTAACTCGTGGTTCAGTCTGGGAATCTTGCCGCGGGAGTTGCCTTCATTTTCCTTTTTTTTTCTCCCCCGTGGTCATGAAGGCAGCCCTCTCCTCGTGGGCTTGGCGTGCTGTCTTGGTGCTGGCGCGGGGGTGCGGCCCTTAAAGGTTACTGACGGGGAGTAAGCTTTAATTAGTGTTTAAAGATGATTACCTGGTTTGCCTGTCCCTTTAATCCTGGCGGGGTCACTCACCTGGCCACCACCAGGGCTCAGAATAACTCTGTCACTCTGTGGGCCTCAGCCTCATGCAGTGCTTCCTTTCCCTCACAATGCACCAAGTCCTCCACGCAGAGAACAAACAATGGTAATTGTGTGGAATTCCGCACTTCCAGATGGGGCTTCGTGGTGCAGTGGTTAGCACACTCGGCTAACAATCGAGAGAACCCGGGTTCGATTCCTGGGCAGAGTGGAAAAATTTGGACGGCTTTTCTGATACCTTACGCCCCTGTCCACCCAGCAGTGAATGGGTACCAGGTATTAATTGGGGGTTGTGTCCTGTCTCCTGGGATCTGTTCCCTTCTCCTATAATTCCTTCTCCTTCTGTCTCTCTCCGGCATATGACCACAGATGCTGCGCCGACTAAACGAAACTTTTCAACTTTCTTTTTCGCACTTCCAGAGGCAATATTTTGCCTCTGTAGTAAAGTCCAGGAGCTGAACACATGTCCCTGCATCAAGTTGTGAAGAGAGAACTGGGAGAATATCAGTTAAGGCGATGGGAGGGTTGAGGAGGGGCAAGTCACCCTCCATATTACGGTGTTATTACAGAAGTGCACCTGTCTCACAGGGAAGGACACCTCAGTGCTGTATGAAGCACTTTGTGCACACACGACACGCAGACGTACTGCTTTGCCGTCAGATCACTTGTTCATGAGATATTTTTTTGTAGCCGGGTCAATGGGGTGAAGCCCCCCATAGCACGTGGGGGTGGTCAAGGGGGCGAAGCCCCTTCCATTAGGGGTTTGTGTTAGATTAGATTTGTTAGATTTCATTAATTTTGATACTTGCTTGTAACCCACTTTGTGGTGTGTGGTTGTGGCGGTGACTGGTGAGAACTGCCAACCCTGATCAAATAATGCTGTGGCAGCAGGACTAAGATTAAGTGCACAAAACAACTGTCTCACAGATGAGTGGCTGCCACAACTCATCTGTGATTACAAAAACTAATTTTTCTTGTAGATTTTGGTGTGTATTGTATCAATCTGTTGTGGTACTTGTGTTTATTACAAATCATTAGTATCTGAGGGTGGGGGGCGGGGTGGGTGATAAAATAACTGGTGCTTTGTGATAGAAACAGTTTGCTGATTCCTTCGAAACACCAAAATTTCCCAGACAAAATAGTTTTGTCTGCCAGAGTGAGCTGGGTGTAATCCTGAAATTTTACCCTTATTAGAAGGGTGTGTCAGGAACAAGCCCTTCACCTTGGATGGGGAGTGTTCACTTGTTAGGTGCTGTTCTTCAGGGTGTGGCGTGGTGGGCAGTGTTTCCATTGTGGCAAAGTCAGCACAAGTCGAGGCACGGCAGAGAAGAGACTCATTAGCCTTCCAAGATAAGCCAATAGAAGTAATCTACAGGCTTACTTACCTGACTCACTCACCTGGTTGGCCTCCTCAAATCATAATGGTAATCAATCTGTCACACCTGCCCTGTCCCAGGCATCGGATGCACACCCACCACGGGTGCACGTGATGAGGTGACAGAAATGAGCGCCAACACATCGCACAGCTATAGCATCTGCTTCCAACCTTTTCTTTACCTTTTACCAGTGCACTGTTATGACAAAACTAATTGCTGATTAACTTTGATGTTCAGTTAGGTACAATTATCGTCTCTCACCAGAATGGCAGCAAACATGTTCAGCATTCAGAGTTCTCTTAATTTCTTTGGCTTTGTAATTGTCTTATATACAAATATGTGTGTGTGTGTGTGTGTGTGTGTGTGTGTGTATTAATGGACCAGTGGAATTCAAGCTGATGAAAATTTTGTCAGCTAAGTCATTTCCGGACTTTACTCGCCACTATAAAAAAATTGCCTGTGCCATGACGGGCTAGGGCCGACCACCAGGCCCCTGAAGAAAGCCTACCGGCGCTATAGGCGAACACGGAAAAATAAACAAAAACAAACAAACATGTATGGGATGAGCCAGATAAAAGAATGTGAAAGATAAAACGATACATAGCCAAGAGGAATATCTATTTTTATTTTCTGAATGCTATTTATACTTCTGTTTTGTAGGGTGTCACACTGGCCCAGTATCCTCAAGTAATGGGTTCTTACTCACCACAAGCTCAAGGGCTAATGCTCTGGAGATGAGCTTCAAGGCCATGTGCAGTTATAGTGTATGCTCCCTTTATAGATAGCTAGATATTTATTTCTGTGCATACACAAACGTCAATCTTAACACCCGAGGCATCCTAACCTTGACGGTGGGCCAGGTGGTGCAGTGACAGCGTGGCAAAGCTTGGCAGCACGTCAAGGCACATGTCACCCACCACAGCCCTTACCAACCCTTCAATGACAAGCCTGGCTCAGGTTTACCTCCCCCACGTGCTGTGTTTACTAATATTATGCTCATCTTGAGGGTAACATTTTTCTTTCCTTGGTGGTAGAGGAAACTGTAACCTCCTGTGTTATCTTCCTGCCGTGGCTATTAACAAAATGACAGGGTTGAGGGAGTTAAAGGTGGAGGGAGAATAGCTGTGCTTCCTTCCCCTACGTGTGTCTCATTTACTTACGTTATTTATGTTACTCTTCACATTTGTAAGCAGTGACCTTATTGCCATCTTGAGTGACAGGCAAGACTACAGTTTACCTCAGTCAGTCAGGCAGGCAGATTTACTTATGTTGTGTACATTTTGAGGAAGTGAACATAGGCTAATCGTCTTCATATCTAAAACACTATGAGTTCAGTTCACTCCCAGCAGGCAGGAGACACAATCTGGCATCCTTGACAGCATAATGATTGTGTGATATGCAGTGTAATAATCATGTGACTGTTCCACCAATAACTTGATTGTGTAACTGATTGTAGGGGATGTAGCCACAGACAACAAAATTAAAGTTGTTGACACGAGTGTAAAGAATTTCTGAAGTTAGTGGAGCACAGACTTATGAATAAATTAGTGCAGAGCATAGTCCCATGAGGCCAGTGATATCAGTGAGATGGTGATGCAGGTGTGTGTACAGGTGGTGCAGGTGTGTGGTGTGGTGTGACTGTCGCAGGCTGCCAAGTGTGAGGTGTGGGTGTGTGCACAGGTGTGTTGAGTGTTTGGTGCTGTGCCGTGACTCATCCCTCCCCCCATTGCAGGCTGCCGAGTGTGAGGTGTGAGTGTGTGAGGCGTCGCCACCCTGGAGGCTGAGCCAGCAAGTCTCGGCTGGAAGGGCCCCCCAGGACCCCCCTCCTCAGAGCCCCACGGGCCACCCTCCGTCGGTCCCTCGGGGTTCCCCAACCCTCCCACCCCCAACACCTTCTCAGGGCCGTCCACCCCCACCTTCAACCCCCCGGGCCCTACACTGAACCGGCCCTCACCTGGACCCCCTTCTGTCAACCCCAGCCCCTACCCCCCGGGCCCCGGTGGCCCCCAACCCTTCAACACGCCTCCCAACAGCTTTTCGGGGCCCCCCACCTCTGGCCCCCCCTCGGTTCCCTTCCCCGGCTCCCCCGCCCCATCTAATGCCTCCACCCCAGGCCCCGGGGGTCCGTCCCCCTTCCCCGGGGCTCCTGGGGGGGGTCCCCCCACCAGCATGGCCCCCACCAGCATGGCTGGGCCGGGCCCCTCCCCCATGCCCTTCCCCTGCTCCTCCAACTACAGCAGCCCCACCCCTTCCGGCCCCCACATGAATGGCCCCAACAGCACCATGGCCATGCTGGGCCCACAGCAACATGCACAGATGATTAATGGCCCCCCGGGCCACCCTGGACCCTTCCCAGGGCCAGGGGGGCCGGGCTTCACGGGGCCCGGGGGACCCTTCGGACCTGGGGGACCACCCTTCGGGCCAGGGGGGCCTGGGGGCCCTCCCATGCATGGACCCATGCATGGTCCCATGCATGGGCCAGGACCACATCCAATGATGGGACAGCTGGGGCCCATGGACCGCATCGACCAGGGGTAAGTGTCTGCCCCTGTGTGTGCACTGAATGGCTGTAAGGACACACACACACACACACACACACACACACACACACACACACACACACACACACACACACGTAACAGCAGCAACAGGTGTGGGTGCCCTGCTGGTGTGTACCTTCCCATGTATTGTCCAGTGGTAGTGGTGGTGGGGGTGGTGCCTCCCCCAGCACACCCCGCCTGGCCTCCCACGGTGTGCCAGAAGGGGTAGTGAAGGAGACCAAGGGGATGCCCATGGAACTCATGGCTGGGGCAAGATGAGTGATCCTGTCAGGAGGGATTTGAGATTGATAGGGCCACTGCCTTTCCCTTCCTTTCCTTCTCATTCCCTTCCCTTCCCTTCCCTTCCATTCCATTCCCTTTTACTTTCTTTCCCTTCTTTTCTTCTTTCTTTCCTTTCCCTTCCTTTCCTTTCCCTTCTTCATTTCCCTTCCCTTTCCATTCCTTCCCATCTCATCCCTTGCCATCCCTTTCCTTTACTTTACTTTCCTAACCTTCCTTTCCTTCCACTCTCTTCCCATCCCTTCCTTTCCCTTACCTTCCATTCCCCTAACCTTTTCTTCCCCTCACCTTTCCCCTCCCCTAACCTTTCCTCCCTCACACACACTACAACATTCCCTCTCTAGACATGCAGCTCTCGGCCAGGTCTCTGTGCCCCTAAAAGCCTCCCATCGCAGCACCCTTTTTGCCCCTGTTAAAAATCTAAGAGAGACCTGAATCCACACTGAAAGGAACCTGTCCCTCACTAAATATGCCAGACCCTCCATTTGGTGCATTTCTTTTAAAGGATTTCAGTATAACGTGCCCTTGAGTTGCTATTAACCCGGTAGCAGCGGGGATCATGTTTCATAATGGTCCCTCTAACCGAGAAAAATGAGTAAAAATCATCACTCACACCAACCATTTCATAATGTATATCAAAGCATTTGTGATCAGTTTATGTATCATCAATTTTGGGGGGGTTATATCATGACACAAATTCGGCCCGTCGCTGCTACATGGTAAAGCCACAAATTTGCCCCATCGCTGCTTTTTTTTTTTACAGCAAAGAAGACAGTTCAAAGGCGTAAATAAAAAAAACTATTAAAGAATAAAAGCCCGTTAATTACTGCTCCTGAATAGAGTACGTAGGAGTGGTCAAAAAGAGAGGTCAATTTCGGGAGAAGAGGGAGGCTACCGGGTTAAGTATATAAACACAAGCGTTGTATGTTCAAGCCTTCAGTGTTTTGGGTCCACGCTGGTGATGGGAACAATGCAGTACTTTTGCCTGCAACTCTGCGTTTTGCATTCAATAGTATCATGGCCATTGCAAGTTCTGGCGGGCTGTGTGAGTCTGTGTTGGTGTCTGTTTCAACGGCTGCTCTCTCCCCCTCGGCCTGTGCAGTAAACCCTCGCAAATCCTGACTGATTGGGGGGAACGGAGCCTCACAGAGTTCATCCTCGTTTTCCGGATGATAGTGGCCAGCGGGGCGAACCATAGACTGCTCTCAATACAACGCGGGTCTTTTTGTTTATATTGATCGAGTATTGAAACGCAGTCAGCTTTTGTTTATATTTCCTTCTTCCTATCAACTCGACATGATTTCGAGAGGGAAGTGTCAACACCTTCTTCTTCTTCTTCTTTTTCCTTTAGTATTCTCATTTTCACTTATGAGGTTGGACAGAAGAAGTAACAAGACACCTCTCCAGCCATCTGTCTTCTTTCTCTGATCATCATTTTATAGGAGTAGTAATTTATGGGCTTTTCTTCTATAGATGAGATTCCATATATATTCAGCACCACCCTCGGCCAGCCAGAGAAGTGTCAAAAGGAGTTGTGGTTAGGTCAGCATCCCTATACTATGTTTGCAGCATGAAATACGTTCTAGGTGTGGTAGATTCTGGAATTCCCATGATTCCCAGATTCCCAGATTAACACTATCTCCCTACCTAATTGGCGGTCGAACTGGTGGCATCGCACTCATGGGAATTCTAGAATCTGCCACACCTAGAATGGACTTCATGCTGCGAACATAGTATAGTGTGGTTTTGTTTTAGTACCTGATTAATGACAGCCTCTTATACCTCATACAAAACACACCACACCAGAATAAAACCCTAGAAAAGTCAAATCAATTAGCTATACAAATCATTCTCCCAAGTTGTTTTTAGCAAGGCTCCGTGACCCATCCTGTTCTACCTCACACAAAACACATACCACCACAAGTAAACACACCCAATGTCACTGTGTATGTGCTGCGTCAAGTGTTCTGCCTCCGTATGTGTCTGTGCGTGTATGTGTGTGTGTGTGTGTGTAATATGTTAAGATGACGTCCGTGTACCTGTGTGTTGTCCTGACCTTGTGTTTTTCCGTGTGGCTTTCTTTCAGGAGGTGAGTGTCTGTGTGTTTGAAGCTGTCCTCCTCCTCCTCCTCCTCCTCCTCTCTCCTTGTCCCTTGTGGGTATGTATATTATTGCTTCTGCTGGTGATGTTGGTGATTATGTTGATGTGTTTTTGGTGGTGGTTGTTGTAGTACTGTAGTAGTAGTAGTAATTGTAGTAGTGATATCAGTGATGGTTTTATTATTGTTATTCTTCTTATTTCTATTACTTATGTTATCATTGTTGCTATTTCTGGTTTATTATGGCTACTACTACAACTGCAACTACTACTACTACTACTACTACTATTGCTACTACTACTACTACTACTACTACTGCTACTACTTCTACAATCTTAAAACTCTTTGTAACCATTCTTTTCAGTCACTACTGCTTCTACTACTACTACTACTACTACTACTACTACTACTACTACTACTACTACTACAATAATTTTATACTCTCATACAGTAGTAGTTTGTATTTGTGTGTTCTCTTCTTAATCTGTCTCCTAATGAAGGTAATGATATGATTAACATTAGGATAAACTATCAATCAATCAATCAATCATTAGGATGCATAAGGTGAGTCAATATTTCCATGAGAGCTGAAGAAAGATTATATGTGTTTTGCTCTGTGATTTTTTTACTTGGAAATGATCTGCTGTTTATTATTACTACAATTTTCATTATTATCATTCTTATATTACTGTTATTATCGTTATTAGTATTGGTATTATTTATGTTATTTTAAGGCTACTGAGAGCGAGTACGTCAAAGAAGAATAGTTACCCCCTTGTTCAGAAATTTAATTATATTCTCTGTGTTCACGAGATCAAAGAGCATTGTTTTTACTAATCAAAAGGGGGGAAGGATTAAGAAGGACCTCCCCCTGAAATACTACATGACCAGGGACGGATCTTGGCCTTGTGTAGAGGTGATCAAAGTTAAGAGAGGGAAGGGAACGTAAATATTATAATTATACTTCTTTCTATCTCGAGCTCTGTAGTGGCACCGAGAATACGAGAGTCCACCTTGCAAACCTCGCTTTCTGTGGCTCCTGGACTGGCCCGTTTTCTCTCAGTAGACTGGATAACTAAAGTGAAGTTGGAGCCTTTGGGACCTTTTTCTTTAGATAGGAAAGTGAATACAAAACCACCTGAGAACGCTCGAGTACATAATAAGTTAGTTCCTTAGGGATTTAGAAAGAAACAAATGAAAAAAGAATGAGAGTGGGAAGCCAGTAGAAAGAAAGACGGGAAGGTGGGAAGAAGGGAAGACGAAGGAAAGTGGGAAGCAAGTGAAAAGGGAGAGAGGGAAGAAAATTAAAACTTAGGAAAGAGGGAAGCATTGGGAAAAGGGAGAATGGAAATAAAATGAAGACGTAGGAAAGAGGGAAGCATTGGAAAAAGGGAGAATGGGAATAAAATGAAGACGTAGGAAAGAGGGAAGCATTGGGAAAAGGGAGAATGGGAAGAAAATTAAAACGTAGGAAAGAGGGAAGCATTGGGAAAAGGGAGAATGGGAAGAAAATTAAAACGTAGGAAAGAGGGAAGCATTGGGAAAAGGGAGAATGGGAAGAAAATTAAAACGTAGGAAAGAGGGAAGCATTGGGAAAAGGGAGAATGGGAAGAAAATGAAGACGTAGGAAAGAGGGAAGCATTGGGAAAAGGGAGAATGGGAAGAAAATTAAAACGTAGGAAAGAGGGAAGCATTGGGAAAAGGGAGAATGGGAAGAAAATTAAAACGTAGGAAAGAGGGAAGCATTGGGAAAAGGGAGAATGGGAAGAAAATGAAGACGTAGGAAAGAGGGAAGCATTGGGAAAAGGGAGAATGGGAAGAAAATTAAAACGTAGGAAAGAGGGAAGCATTGGGAAAAGGGAGAATGGGAAGAAAATGAAGACGTAGGAAAGAGGGAAGCATTGGGAAAAGGGAGAATGGGAAGAAAATGAAGACGTAGGAAAGAGGGAAGCATTGGGAAAAGGGAGAATGGGAAGAAAATGAAGACGTAGGAAAGAGGGAATCAATGGAAAAAGAAGGAAAGTGAGAAGCACGTAAAAAGATGAAGGAGAATGGGAAGAAAGTGAAAAGGGAGAGTGGGAAGAAAATTAAAAAGAAAAAAGAATGGGAATCAAACGAAAGACAAAAGAGAGTGGGAAGGAAGTGAAGAAGAAGAATGGAAAGTCAGTGTAAACTAGTGAAAAAGATGAAAAAAGGAGAGTGGTATGTGAAAATAGATGGAAGAAAGTGGGAAGGTGCATATAAACGAAGGAGTAGGAAGTAAATGATTAGAGTGGGGGAATTAGAGGCGTACACTAAGATGTGAATTGCCTCCGTCCTCCTCCCCATCACTGTTGTCACCAATGATTGATTAAAAAGACAGCTGGGAGATACAATAGTACACCATACTTCGGGTCGTTTTCTCTGGTCAGGATTGTCCGTTTTCTGTTTCGCACATGGCGGGGAGACTGTGGTGAATGTTAAGAGAATGCTTATGCTTAACTACTGTCACCCAGGGATAGAGTGAATAATTATTATAAGAGTGTATTCGAATACGAATACTTCAAATTTCAACGAATACGAATTCGAATACACTGAAATGGTTTTAATTCGAATATAAGTATGAATATTTCTTGAAAGTATTCGTGAATGAACATTCATGAATACTTTTCATTGAATATTAGTCGTAGTCGAATACCGAAAACGAATAGGTAGGCTACTCCATCCCTGCTGTCACCGTAATCACTTCTTTTCCTTCATCTCCGTTTTCTTATGTCTTGTTACTTTTATCATTCCTCCTCCTACCACCACCACCACCACCACTACTGCTACAACAGTTACTGCGAGTCCCGATTTCTTAACATATGTATCGTGATTTACATAACTAGAGGCGTTTGGCTTGTTGAGATTCAGAGAACGCACCAACCAATGTCTCTTCAACCATACCATATACTTGCCTTCGTGCCTCGGGAATGGCCTCGTCTAGAAGGGGTCATATTCTTAAACATTACGGCGCCGAGGGACATACATACAACAAGGCTTTCGTAGGGGTTGTAGTGGGTGTAGAAGGGGAAAGGGAGGAAGGAAAGAACGAAGGAAGGGAGGGAAGAAGGAAAAGGAGAGAGGAAGGGGAAATTTAAAAGGGGGAAAAAGAGGAAAACTTAAAAGAGGGAAAAGGAGGAAGGACAGAACTAAGGAAGGGATTGAAGAAGGGAAAGAAGGAGGTGGGAGAGAGCGAGGGGAGGGAGGAATGGAAGAAAGAGGGACTTAAAAACGGGAAAAGGAGTAGGGAGAGAACGAAGGAAAGGAGAGAAGAAGGAAAAGAAAGGGATGGAAGAGAGCGAGGGGAGGAATGAAAGGCTAAAGGAAGGGAGGAAGGAGGAGAAAAGGAGAGAAGGGAGGGAGGAAAAGGGAAAATGCTATAAGGGGCGCCCCCCCCCCCCCCCCCACCACCACCAAAAAAAAAAAAACGCAGAAAATTAAAAAGATGAAAGGCAAAAAATGAGACGCATGAAAATAAGAAAATGACGTAGAGACGGAAGGAATAATAAATGCTATATGACATGAAGGGAAGAAAATAAGGAAATAAGAAAAATAAGAAGGGTAAAAAAAAAGATAAAGAAAAAGGGAAAATAAGAAGAGAAAAAAATAATGAGTAAAGGAAAAGAGAAAAAAATACCGATTATAGAGGAAAAGGGATAAAGGATGAGAGAAAAATAGAGAAAATGGTGAAAAATATTGTTAGTTAAAAGAGGCGGCAAAATTCGTTGACTTAATTTCCCTTGGGATTTCTTTTTCAATGGGGAAAGTATTGTTAATAAACGCTCAAGGTGTGCTGCTGCTGCTGCTGCTACTACTACTACTACTACTACTACTACTACTACTACTACTACTACTACTACTACTTCTACTACTACTTCGTTTCTTTTTCTTTTTTTTCTTCTTTTTCTTCATCTCCTTCCTCCTACCCTTTCTTCTCCTCCTCCTCCTCCTCTTCCAACTACTACTACTACTACTACTACTACTACTACTACTACTACTACTACTACTACTACTACTACTACTACTACAGGCCTACATAAAGTGATTCAGGGGCAGAAGAGGTATTCAAAAAAGTCACATAGAGGATTCAACCATGATTGTGATCCTATATGCGCAAAGGACGATGCTTAGATGTCGATAAGGGATTGAAGACTAACATAAAGGGATTGGAAGCCTTATAATATTCAAATACTTACGTAAGACACACTAAGCCATTCAAAACCACCATATAAGGAGATCAGACACTATTTAGAAGGATCAAACACGTTATATTGGATGTGGATAAGGGATTGAAGACTAACATAAAGGGATTGGAAGCCTTATAATATTCAAACACTTACGTAAGACACACTAAGCCATTCAAAACCACCATATAAGGAGACCAGACACTGTTTAGAAGGATCAAACACGTTATATTGGATGTGGATTGAAGATTACCATAAAGGGATTGGAAGCCTTGTAATGTTCAAACACTTAAGCAAGACACTAAACCATTCAAACCACCATATGAGACCAGACACTATTAAGGAGGATCAAACACGATATAATGGAATCAGACACTATTTATAAGGTTCTAATACTATATAAGAGAATCGCCGTTTAAGCCATTCAAACTATCATGTAAGGAGATCAGAAACTGTTTAGAAGGATCAGACACGATACAGTGGAATCAGACACTATTTTAAATGTTCTAATGCCCCATATAAGAGAATCAAGGACTAGTTAGTTTTCAACACCATATATAAGGGAATGAAGCACCAATTTAAAGGTTCCAACACCATATATAAGGGAATCGAGCACCAATTTAAAGGTTCCAACACCATATATAAGGGAATCGAGCACCAATTTAAAGGTTCCAACACCATATATAAGGGAATGAAGCACCAATTTAAAGGTTCCAACACCATATATAAGGGAATGAAGCACCAATTTAAAGGTTCCAACACCATATATAAGGGAATGAAGCACCAATTTAAAGGTTCCAACACCATATATAAGGGAATGAAGCACCAATTTAAAGGTTCCAACACCATATATAAGGGAATCAAGCACCAATTTAAAGGTTCCAACACCATATATAAGGGAATGAAGCACCAATTTAAAGGTTCCAACACCATATATACAAGGGAATCAAGCCGTACTTTAATGGTTCCAACGCCATATAAGGCAAACAAACATCATTTAAAAGAATCCAAAACGGAATCAAACCCCTTATGAGAGTATCACGTGCCTTTATAAGGGATCCAACACCTTATAAGGGGATCGGGTAGCTTTTGTAGCATCCCTTGGCAGCCTTGAAGGGAGTTGGAACCTGTTTTTGAGGCGAGGAAGCGAGTCTGTGCTGCATGGAAGGTTAAAGGAGATGGGACGGTGTGTGTGTGTGTGTGTGTGTGTGTGTGTGTGTGTGTGTGGAGGAGGAATGGAGGGGAGGAAAGTCTACCGAGTTTTTATTTCCGTTTTTATGAGTTTTTGCTTTTTATATTTTTTTGTGTGTTTGTTCGTTTGTTTGTGTGTCTTGTGTTTCTCCTTGTTTTATTTTTTCTGGTTATTTTAATTTTTCTTGTTTTTTTCCTTCGTTGATTTTGTTTTTCTTTGTTTATTTTTGTTTTTTGTTTTTAGTTTTTTCCATTATTTTTTTTTTATTATTTTTTTCTCCTCTCCTTCCTCGTTTTCTTTTCGTTATTTTATATTTTTCTTCGTTTTTTCTCCGTTATTTTGTTTTCTTCGTTTATTTCTCCGTTTGTTTAAAATTTCGTCCATTATTTTTCTCTCTCTCTCTCTCTCTCTCTCTCTCTCTCTCTCTCTCTCTCTCTCTCTCTCTCTCTCTCTCTCTCTCGCTTTCCTTCACTTCTGTTCCTCTTTCCTTCTTCTTTATTTCCTTTCCTTCACTTGATTTATTTTCCATTGACCTTTTTCTTCCTTTTTTCATTCCCCATTTCTCTCTCTCTCTCTCTCTCTCTCTCTCTCTCTCTCTCTCTCTCTCTCTCTCTCTCTCTCTCTCTCCTTCACTTCTCTTCCTCTTTTTCTTTCTCCTTCATTTCCTTTCCCTAATTCTCCCTCGTGTATTTCTTTTCCTGAATTTCCTCACTTGATAATTTTACATTGACCTTTTTCTTCCTTTTTTCATTCCTCATTTTCTTTCTTGCTTTCTTTCTTTATTTATTCTCTCTCTCTCTCTCTCTCTCTCTCTCTCTCTCTCTCTCTCTCTCTCTCTCTCTCTCCTTCACTTCTGTTCCTCTCTTTCTTTCTCCTTCATTTTTTTCCCTAATTCTTTCCTTCGCGTCTATTTCTTTTCCAGGATTTCCTCACTTGATTTATTTTCCATCGTCCTCTTTTCTTCCTTTCATTTCCTTTCTTTACTTTTCTTTCCCTTCTTTCTTTTTCGTATTTGCTTATATTTTGTTTATTTGTTTGTTTGATTATATTTAATGTATGTTTTTTTTTTCATTCCCCATTTTCTTTTTCTTCCTTTCTTTCTTTCTTTATCTTTTCTCTCCTCTCTCTCTCCCTTTCCTTCACTTCTGTTCCTCTTTTTCCTTCTCCTTCATTTCCTTTCCCAATTCTTTCCTTCGTTTCTGTTTCTTCATTTTTTTTCTCCATTTCTTTCTGTCTTTCTTTCTTTCTTATTAATTGTTCCTGTATTTTCTTTTCTTCACTTTTTCTCATTCTTTCCGTTTTTCTTCCTCTCCTTTATAGTTTTTTTTCATTATGTCTTCTTCTTCGTATTATTATTATTATTATTATTATTATTATTATTATTATTATTATTATTATTATTATTATTATTATTATTATTTCTTATTATTTCTTGTCTTTGCTGTCATTATTATTATTTATTATCTTTATTATTATTATTATTATTATTATTATTATTATTATTATTATTATTATTCAAGTCAATTAGTAAAGTTGTTCAGAGTTTTCTTTATTAAATCGTCTGCTAATGTATTGCTCTCTCTCTCTCTCTCTCTCTCTCTCTCTCTCTCTCTCTCTCTCTCTCTCTCTCTCTCTCTCTCTCTCTCTCTCTCTCTCTCTCATCACAAAGTTTCCTCACACCTTGTTCCTCCATAGAATTTTTATCTCCCCTCTTTCCTCCCTTCCCTTCTCTCCCTTCCCTCCTTCCTCCCTTTATCTCCCTTCCCCTCCTTCCCTTAATCCCCTTTCCCCTCCTCCATTCCTTCTGCAAAGCCCCCTTACCTCGCTTTCTTCCGTTCTGCCTTCCTTTTTTTTTCTTTCTTCATTTGTTTTCTTTGTTTTCCTTACCTTCTACCTTCTTATTTGTCTTTCCTTCCCTTCCTTCTCCTTCTCTTCCCTCTCTTTTCCATCATTTTCCTTCCCGTTCCATCCTCTTCCCTTCCTTTTCCTTCTCTTACCTTAGTTTCCATAATTTTCTTTCCCTTCGCTTCCTTTCTCTTCCCTTCTTTCCCCTTCCCTTCCCTTTCTTCCCCTTCCCTTCCCTTCCCTTCTCTTACCTTTCTTTTCCATAATTTTCCTTCCCTTCGTTTCCTTTCTCTTCCCTTCTCCCCCTTCCCTTCCCTTCCTTCCCCTTCCCTTCCCTTCCCTTCCTTCTCTTCTGCCTTCCTTTCTGCCTTTCTTTCTTCATTTGTTTTCTTTGTTTTCCTTCCCTTTTCCTTTTTTTTCTGTACCTTTCTTCCTCTTTCTTTTTCTCTTCATTCCCTTCCCTTTCTCTTACTTTCTTTCCTTTCTTCCTCTCTTCCTCTTTCTTTCTCTTTCTTTTTCTCTTCATTTCCTTCCCACTCCTTGCATTTACTTCCCTTTTCTTTCCCTTCAATTTTCCTCCTTTCCTTTTTTTTTCTTTTTCTTCCATTTTCATTTACCTTATTTTTGCTTACTTTTATTCTTCATTTTTCCTTCCCTTTTTATTTTCCCTTGTTTTCTTTTCCCTATTCCTTCCTATTCCTTCTTTTCTCTTTATTTTCCCTTGCCTTTTCCCCATTCCTTCCTATTCCTCTTTTTCCCTCTATTTTCCCTTGTCTTCGCCCCATTCCTTCCTATTCCTCCTTTTCTTTAATTTTCATCTTTTCCTTCACATTTTCTTTCCTTCTCTTTTCTTTTCATTTCCTCGTTTCTTTATTTTTTCTTCCTATCTTTTCCTCCCATCCTTTCCTTTTCTTCCCATTCGTTATTTTCCTCTCCTTCCTTTATTCTCTCCTTCAGTTCGTTCCCTTCCTTCCTTCCTCCTCCTTTCTTCCTTCCTTCCTTCCTTCCTTCCTCCTCTCCTTTCTTAAATAAACCACATCCTCTTTCCTGAGTTTCCCCGTTCTCTCTCTCTCTCTCTCTCTCTCTCTCTCTCTCTCTCTCTCTCTCTCTCTCTCTCTCTCTCTCTCTCTCTCTCTCTCTTCTCTTATTCCCTCTTTATCCACTTAATCATCTTTTTTTCTTTTATTTTCTCCCCTTCTCCCCTTCCTTCCCCTTTCTGTTGCCCTTTCCCTTTCCGCTTCTCTCTTATTCCCTTCTTTATTCATTCTTCCTTCCACCCTTTATTTTTTTTTCATCTTTTTATATTTTTCTTTTCGCTCCATTCTATTCCCTCCCCTCCTTCCCCTCCCCTTTTTTTTTCCCTTTCCCTTCCCTTCTCTTCGCTTCCCGTCCCTTTCCTTCCCTTTCACTTCCTTCTCTTCCCTTCCCTTCCCTTCCCCTCCATTCCTTTCCCTCTTCCATCTATATTCCATCCCCTCCTTTTTTTAGTTTCCTTCTTTTCCTTGCTATTCCTTTCCCTTCCCTTCCCTTCCCTTCCCTTCCCTTCCCATCCTTTCCC
>NC_066562.1:5312600-5320100 GCF_024679095.1 Eriocheir sinensis
AGTAGTGGTAGTAGTGAAATTAATGGATGTTTTTCACCTTGATGTTATTGAAAAAAGGGAAAGAAATAGAGGGAAAAAATTCGTATATCTTTGTGAATAACTTGTATTGAAGAGACGCCGTGTGTGTGTGTGTGTGTGTGTGTGTGTGTGTGTGTAGCCCCGTACAAAAGGCGTAAGACCCAAGACAGGAGCGAAGAGAACATGGGAATATAGACTCTGGGTACAGGGATCATAAGGTCGGGGATATGACTCGGGTACATGCAGTTTTCCACCTTATGCACTACCACCACCACTACCACCACCACCACCACCACCACGAGGGAGTTGCCACACATCACCATTTCCCACTGCGCTTCGTTCCTTTCCTTCCCTCACCACTTCGCTCTCCTGGTGGTGATGATCCTGGTGGTGGTGGTGGTGGTGGTGACCCGTCATCACCACCACACACCACTACCCTTCTACCACCACCACCACTACCACTGAGGGTCCCGTGTGGTGTGTGGTGGTGCTGGTGGTGGTGAGTGGTGTTGAGGTTGATCAGAGGTGGTGTGCTGTAATATTGATTGGTTGGCGTGCGCTGGTGCCGCCTCTCTCAGTCATTAGCGCGGTGTTGCCAAGTCTGAGCTGCCTACCTACCTTCCTCTCTCTCTCTCTCTCTCTCTCTCTCTCTCTTGCAGCGAATATGTTTTTTTGTCTTTTCATGTATTAACTAATCTATTATTATTACTATTTTTATTATTATTGTTATTATTGTTTTTGTTATTTCTCATTCCTGTTTGTTTGTTTATGTTTAGTAATGAATAGATTGTGTAACGTCATATTAGAGAGAGAGAGAGAGAGAGATGACGAGGTGTGTGTGTGTGTGTGTATGTGTGTGTGTGAGAGAGAGAGAGAGAGAGAGAGAGAATTTTCAACCCCCTCTCCCCCTCTTTAAACCCCACAACCTTCCCCCCCCCCTTCTCTCCCTCCCTATCCTTCCCTTCCCTTCCCTCCTTCCCTCCCCTCCCCTCCCTTCCCTCCCTCTCCCACCCTTCCCTTCCCTCTCTTATGTCTTTCCTCCTTTATCCTACCTCCTTATCCCCGGTTAGAGAGAGAGAGAGAGAGAGAGAGAGAGAGAGAGAGATATAAAGAAAAAAAGAACGTGAACTTGAAAGAAAATGGGAAAAAGAAAACGAAGGAAAGAAAATAAGAAAATAACTTGCCCGGAATATGAGAGAGAGAGAGAGAGAGAGAGAGAGCAAAATCGTGGAGAAAACATACAAGGGAAAAGAAAGAGACGTGAATTTGCAAAGAATAAAGTAAAGAAAATAGGAAAATTGCGCTGTCTAGGATTATGAGAGAGAGAGAGAGAGAGAGAGAGAAAATTATGAGAGAAAGAAATAAAGCAGCAAGTTGGAACTAAAACCACAAATTGGATATTGTGTTTCGCTAGACTAGAGAGAGAGAGAGAGAGGCTTAAACGCACAGAAAAATATCCCAAGATTTTCTGTACCCCCACCTCTCTCTCTCTCTCTCTCTCTCTCTCTCTCTCTGACGTGGTATCTAAGTATTGAGTATGACAACATGACTGACTGTGTGTGTGTGTGTGTGTGTGTGTGTGTGTGTGTGTGTCCCTAATACTTCCATCCATAATACATAATAAGACACAACTGGCTATGTATGCAAGGGGAGTGAGTGTTCGTATGCATGTATTATTTGTATGAGTGTTTCGTATGTGTGTTGGCGTGGTGTGTTAGCCGAGGTGGAGACGATATTATGTGGGGTCAAGTGTAGAGCTTCGATATTATGTTCGTCTTACGTTTTAACCTCACAAGATGATGATGGTGTTTATAAATGTGATACTGTATATTTTTATGTTTGGTTGTGTATTACTTTATCTATATTATGCACTCTTCTCCCTGGACTGTGATTGTGTTTAGTTGATATTCTCTTTTAGGTTGTCAGATATCTAGAATTACTGCTGGAAATGCCCACAACCCCTATGAAAGCCTCGTCCAATATGTCAACTTTGGCGACGAAATATTTGGTAACACGGCCCCATATAGTCTTGCGATGTTGGAGCATTATACGGTGAACAAGTAAATAAATAGTAACAAATAAATATCAGTGTAGTGGTTATTGGTGTTATTTATGTTATTTGTTTATTAATATTTATTCTCCCTGAACTTTTTTTATGATTCTCTGTTTGCTTTATGTTTTTCTTTTGTTATTAACCGCGGTGCTCAACTTCGTTCCATTGGCCAGTGAGATTCTATAAGGTGACGTTGGGAGCATACACTAAAGCTGCGCCTGGCCTCTGTGGGCATCTCCGTCGCCCTTTGAACCTGTGGTGGGAGCAACGTTGCCAGATTGTCGTACTCAGCCTCCTATGTTTGTCAATTTCCGACCCCAAAACTGCCTCCTCGACCCCAATAACTGCCTTCATATATAGTTATCGTTAAAATAGTTAATTATTGGTGTTTTTTGGCAATAGCTATGGTTCAGAAACAGGTAAATACGAGGCTCTGAGTACGATAATATGGCTGGCTCAGAAACCGGTAAATACGAGACTCTTGAGTACGATAATCTGTCAACGGTGAGTGGGAGAGAGCCCAGAGACCCGACACAGGGCCCGTGCAACATCCGGGTGAGCACAGTTTACCTTCCCCATGTTTCCCCAGGTACCCATTTCTCGACCGGCCAGAAAGGGAGATTAAACAGCTGGGATTCGAACTTGAGCCCGCGGTTTCGTAGCTAGTGACGCCAACCACTACACCGATGTTATTTATTTATGTTACTGTTTATTTACTTGTTTACCGTATAATGCTCCAACATCGCAAGACTATATAGGACCGTACTACTAAATATTTCATCGCCAAAGTTCACATGTTTGACAAGGCTTTCGTAGGGGTTGTGGGCATTTCCAGTAGTAGTTTTATGTCCCTGGTTGTTGTGTGACCCTTCCTCTGTACCATGAACCTAAAGAAACACATATTTGACAAGGCTTTTGTTGGAGTTGTGGGCATTTACAGGGGTAGTTTCATGACACTGGTGGTAGTTTGACCCTTCCTCTGTACCATGAACCTAAAGAAACGCATATTTGACAAGGCTTTTGTTGGAGTTGTGGGCATTTACAGGGGTAGTTTCATGACCCTGGTGGTAGTTTGACCCTTCCTCTGTACCATGAACCTAAAGAAACACATATTTGACAAGGCTTTTGTTGGAGTTGTGGGCATTTACAGGGGTAGTTTCATGACACTGGTGGTAGTTTGACCCTTCCTCTGTACCATGAACCTAAAGAAACGCATATTTGACAAGGCTTTTGTTGGAGTTGTGGGCATTTACAGGGGTAGTTTCATGACCCTGGTGGTAGTTTGACCCTTCCTCTGTACCATGAACCTAAAGAAACACATATTTGACAAGGCTTTCGTTGGAGTTGTGGGCATTTCCAGTAGTAGTTTTATGAGCCTGGTGGTAGTGTGACTCTTCCTCTGTACCATGAACCTAAAGAAACACATATTTGACAAGGCTTTTGTTGGAGTTGTGGGCATTTACAGGAGTAGTTTCATGACCCTGGTGGTAGTTTGACCCTTCTTCTGTACCATGAACCTAAAGAAACGCATATTTGACAAGGCTTTTGTTGGAGTTGTGGGCATTTACAGTGGTAGTTTCATGACCTTCCTCTGTACCATGAACCTAAAGAAACACATATTTAACAAGGCTTTCGTAGGGGTTGTGGGCATTTCCAGTAGTAGTTTTATGACCCGGATGGTAGTGTGACCCTTCTTCTGTACCATGAACCTGAAGAAACACATATTTGACAAGGCTTTCGTAGGGGTTGTGGGCATTTCCAGTAGTAGTTTTATGACCCTGGTGGTAGTGTGACCCTTCCTCTGTACCATGAACCTAAAGAAACACATATTTGACAAGGCTTTCGTGGGGGTTGTGGGCATTTTCAGTAGTAGTTTTATGTCCCTGGTGGTAGTTTGACCCTTCTTCTGTACCATGAACCTAAAGAAACACATATTTGACAAGGCTTTTGTTGGAGTTGTGGGCATTTACAGTGGTAGTTTCATGACCCTGGTGGTAGTTTGACCCTTCCTCTGTACCATGAACCTAAAGAAACACATATTTGACAAGGCTTTCGTAGGGGTTGTGGGCATTTCCAGTAGTAGTTTTATGAGCCTGGTGGTAGTGTGACTCTTCCTCTGTACCATGAACCTAAAGAAACACATATTTGACAAGGCTTTCGTTGGAGTTGTGGGCATTTCCAGTAGTAGTTTTATGACCCTGGTGGTAGTTTGACCCTTCCTCTGTACCATGAACCTAAAGAAACACATTTGACAAGGCTTTCGTTGGAGTTGTGGGCATTTCCAGTAGTAGCTTTATGACCCTGGTGGTAGTGTGACCCTTCTTCTGTACCATGAACCTAAAGAAACACATATCAGAACCCGACTGACCCCCTCTTTGACCTTTAGAAATAGCTGATGTGAGAACTGATAGTCTTATAATACCGACCTATAATACCATGTTGGGTTGAGAAATAGATTTAAGTTCCAAGGAAGCCAGAATCCATTTTAAGCTCAGCCTCCCAGACCTGACCTTTGAAAGAATCGCTAAACACTAAACTTGCACGCCAGGATAGACTTGTTCATTTTTTCGGCCCCCCTCGCTATCTTTTCACTTTGATGAATAGGAGTGAACTTTTTTTTTTTTTTTCGTTTCTTTTCCAGTTTATTTTTTTTTATAGAGTGCTTATTCTGTTTTCTTCACCCAACCTTTTTATTAACTTTTTTCGTGTCTATAAACGCAGTAAACAATCGTCTCGTTTATTTTCTACCTTTTCCTTGTTTATTTATTTATTCTGTTTTCATTTTATTTATTTTAAGCTCAGCCTCCCAAACCTGACCTTTGAAAGAATCGCTAAACACTAAACTTGCACGCTAGAATAGACTTGTTCATTTTTTCGGCGCCCCTCGCTCTCTTTTCACGTTGATAAATAGGAGTGAGCTTTTTTTTTTTCCCAGTTTATTTTTGTAGAGTGCTCATTTTTTTTTTTTTTTTTTTTTTTTTTTTCACTTTTTTTCCGTGTCTATAAACGCGTTAAACAATCATCTCGTCTTTTTTTTCTACTTTTTCCTAGTTTATTTATTTATTCTTTTTATTTTATTTATTTTTCTATATATATTTTTTTTATATTTCTTTTTTTTGTGTGTGTGTGTATAAACGCATTAAACAATCATCTCGTCTTTTTGTACCTTTTCCTAGTTTATTTATTTATTCTCTTTATTTTATTTATTTTTCTATATAGTTTTTTTATATTTCTTTTTTTTTTTTCGTGTCTATAAACGCATTAAACAATCATCTCGTCTTTTTTGTACCTTTTCCTAGTTTATTTATTTATTCTTTTTATTTTATTTATTTTTCTATATATATATTTTTTATATTTCTTATTTTTTTGTGTGTCTATAAACGCATTAAACAATCATCTCGTCTTTTTTCTACCTTTTCCTAGTTTATTTATTTATTCTGTTCATTTTATTTATTTTTCTATATATTTTTATTTATTTCATGTCTTCCTGTTTCTTATCATTTTATATCATCATTTGTCTTTTATTTCTTCCTTCTTTTCCACCTTTAACTCATTTATATATTGCATGGACTTTTCTGTTTCCTTGTTTATTTATTTATTCTACTTTTATCTTATTTATTTATCTCTATATTTTTTTTTATATTTCATGTCTTCCTATTTCTTTTTTTTTAATATCATCATTTGTCTTTTATTTCTTCCTTCTTTTCCACCTTTTACTCATTTATATATTGCTTGGACTTTTCTGCGCCTCATTATCTTTTCACGTCAATCAGTTCTTTTTGGTCCCTTTTTGGTCCAGTAATCAGCAAACACAACTCTCCCTTTTTCCTACCTTCTACACTTCGGTGAATATGACTGAACACAACTCTCCCTTTTTCCTACCTTCTACACTTCGGTGAATATGACTGAACACAACTCTCCCTTTTTCCTACCTTCAACACTTCGGTGAATATGACTGAACACAACTCTTCCTTTTTCCTACCTTCTACACTTCGGTGAATATGACTGAACACAACTCTTCCTTTTTCCTACCTTCTACACTTCGGTGAATATGACTGAACACAACTCTCCCTTTTTCCTACCTTCTACACTTCGGTGAATATGACTGAACACAACTCTTCCTTTTTCCTACCTTCTACACTTCAGTGAATATGACTGAACACAACTCTTCCTTTTTCCTACCTTCTACACTTCGGTGAATATGACTGAACACAACTCTTCCTTTTTCCTACCTTCTACACTTCGGTGAATATGACTGAACACAACTCTTCCTTTTTCCTGCCTTCTACACTTCAGTGAATATGACTGAACACAACTCTTCCTTTTTCCTGCCTTCTACACTTCGGTGAATATGACTGAACACAACTCTTCCTTTTTCCTACCTTCTACACTTCAGTGAATATGACTGAACACAACTCTTCCTTTTTCCTACCTTCTACACTTCAGTGAATATGACTGAACACAACTCTTCCTTTTTCCTACCTTCTACACTTCGGTGAATATGACTGAACACAACTCTTCCTTTTTCCTACCTTCTACACTTCAGTGAATATGACTGAACACAACTCTTCCTTTTTCTACTTTCTTACATCAACATCATAAAGATTGCATTGGTATTCGTTTATTTATGTTTATGATTTGTTTATTAATGTAATGATTGAGACGATTACCGAAGCATATTAATTTCCACTTGCTAAACCTTGAGTGACTGAACGATTTTGATTTTCCTTTTTATTTGACTTTCCCTTCCCTCTTTTTGTACACATTTAATAGAGTTTAAAATCCGAAAACTATCAGTGTGTAGATATTTACCAATCATATTAATTTCCACTTTCTAAACCTTGATAGACTGAACGTTTTTGATTTTCCTTTTTATATAACTTTCCCTTCCTTCTTTTTACACACATTTAATAGAGCTGAAAATCCCAAGTGTTAAAAGCTTTCAAAACTATTAATGTGAAGATGTTTTCCCATCATATTAATTTCCACTTGCTAAACAAACCTTGATTGATTGAAAATAGTTGAATATCCTTTTTATATGACAATGTTTTCCTCCCCGTTTCTTCATACACATTCAGTAAAGTTGGAAATCTTATGTGTTAAAAATATCGTACTATCAGTGTGCGGAAGTTTATCAAGCATATTATTTTTTCCTCGATTGACTGAATGGTTTTTATTTTCTCATATGACTTTCCCTTCCCTCTTTTTACATACGTATAATTGAGTTGTAAATCCGATGTGTTAAAAAAATCTCAATACTATCAATGTTTAGATGGTTACCAAGCATATAAATTTCCACTTTCTGACCCTGATGGTTTGAAAAAAGGTGTATTTCCATTATATATGACAGTTTTCCTCCCTGTTTCTTCATGCATATTCAGTAAAGTTGGAAATCTTATGTGTTCGAACTATCAGTGTGTGGAAGGTTA
>NC_066562.1:5322600-5355100 GCF_024679095.1 Eriocheir sinensis
ATAGTTGAATATCCTTTTTATATGACAATGTTTTCCTCCCCGTTTCTTCATACACATTCAGTAAAGTTGGAAATCTTATGTGTTTAAAAATATCGTACTATCAGTGTGCGGAAGTTTATCAAGCATATTATTTTTTCCTTGATTGACTGAATGGTTTTTATTTTCTCATATGACTTTCCCTTCCCTCTTTTTACATACATATAATTGAGTTGTAAATCCGATGTGTTAAAAAAATTTCAATACTATCAATGTTTAGATGGTTACCAGCATATTAATTTCCACTTTCTGAGCCTGATGGTTTGAAAAAAGGTGTATTTCCATTTTATATGACAGTTTTCCTCCCCGTTTCTTCATGCATATTCAGTAAAGTTGGAAATCTTATGTGTTCGAACTATCAGTGTGTGGAAGGTTATCAAGCATATTAATTTTTCCACTTGCTAAACCTTGATTGACTGAATGGTTTTGATTTTTCTTATGTATAACTTTCCCTTCCCTCTTTTTACATACATATAATTGAGTAGTAAATCCGATTTGTTAAAAGCTCTCAGTACTATCAATGTGTAGATGGTTACCAAGCATATTAATTTTCATTCACTGAGCGTGACTGACTGAAGAGGAGACTTGCTTATCCTTTATGTAACAGTGTTCAGTCCCCTGTCTTCACACATTTAAGGGATTAATCTGTTCAATGATTTTTTATTTTTTGTCAGATGTGTGTGTGTGTGTGTGTGTGTGTGTGTGTGTGTGTGTGTGTGTGTGTGTGTCAAAGTTTTAGGCAGTCAAAGTTACGGTATTTAAAGGCAATTTTTCACCGCTGTTGTTTTTTTTATGCCTTTCGTTTTCATGCATCGCCTTGAAGCTTACGACACTTGATTAACCAAAAGTACACTCGATTCCTCAGTGCTAGTGTAAATCCATTTTATATATTGGTTGATTTCTCACTCAAAAATACGATATCCGTCCCTTAATAAAGTTGGAAATCCTAAGTGTTAAAACCTATCAAAACTATCAGACTGTAGATGTTCAAGTATTTTCAGTTATTTCCTATCTTCACACAATCGAGACTAGGATTTTTTTTCTTTTGTTCCTTCTTTTTTATTCAATTTTAAAACGACTAAACGTCTTCAATCCCCATTAATAGAGTTGAGAATCCTAAGTGTTAAAAGCCATTAAAACTATCAAAGTGTAGATGTTCAAGTATTTTCAGGTATTTCCTATCTTCACACAATCGAGACTAGGATTTTTTTTTCTTTTTATAATTCAATTTTAAAACGACTAAACGTCTTCAATCCCCATTTAATAAAGTTGAAAATCCTAAGTGTTAAAAGCCATCAAAACTATCAAAGTGTAGATGTTCAAATATTTTCAGGTATTTCCTATCTTCACACAATCGAGACTAGGATTTTTTTTTCTTTTTATAATTCAATTTTGAAACGACTAAACGTCTAATAGAGTTGAGAATCCTAAGTGTTAAAAGCTATCAAAACTATCAAAGTGTAGATGTTTAAGTATTTTCAGTTATTTCCTATCTTCACACAATCGAGACTAGGATTTTTTTTTCTTTTGTTCTTTTTTTAATTCAGTTTTAAAACGACTAAACGTGCGAATTTTTGGACTTCGCAGAAAACGAAACAACAAAAGCAATTTCAGTTTTATTTTATTTATTTTTTGTTGTTTTGTTTCGTAAGTTCTCAAAGGAAAATACTCGTAGTAGGAATATTCCCCTTGTGCAATAGTGTGTGTGTGTGTGTGTGTGTGTGTGTGTGTGTGTGTGTGTGTGTGTGTGTGTGTGTGTATTTCAAAGGCCGGGTAAAGGGGAAACTAGTGAAAATTTTTATCTTTTATACGAAGAATGGAAAATATACATCGAAAAAAAAGAAAAAAAGAAAAAAAGGATGCCAAGTTGAAGTTCGAAATCCTATCACTTCTGAATTTGTTTTGTGAAGATAGATAGAAAGGCAGATAGATAGATAACATACATACATACATACATACATACGTACATACATAAACTAGTAGACAGATAGGAACAGATAGGAAAGTAATAGATAGATGCAGACGGATTACGAGAAAGAGAGAGAGAGAGAGAGAGAATACAGGAACAGATAGATGAACTAGTAGACAGATAAACACCCAGATAAAAAAAGTAGATAGATATACATGGATAACGAGAGAGAGAGAGAGAGAGAGAGAGAGAGAGAGAGAAAAGCATACATGAATACACAATACACATATACCACTCATCTATACATACATACACACATACATACATTCATTTGCATATACATTAACCGTGATTATGGTGAAGGAAAGGGATGACAGAAGAATAAATTTGGCGTCTCATTTAACAAAGCATTATTATTATTATTATTATTATTATTATTATTATTATTATTATTATTATTATTATTATTATTATTATTATTATTATTATTTAAGTAGTAGTAGTAGTAGTAGTAGGAAGAGGAGGAAGAGGAGATTGAGTTGTTTGCAGAGACCATGAACAGCCCACACAGACACAGACGGACAATCTATACCGTCCGTCTGTCTGTGTGAGTATGATGGTATATGTCTTTGTGGGCGGCTGGTGGGGTGGGGGGTGGGGGGCAGTGCAACCAAATAGAATGATTACAAAGACAGCCAGACAAAATATGACCCCCCAAAAAAAAAAAAAAGATAAAACGATGCCACAAAACAAGACGCCCCCCCCTCCCAAAATTTAAAAAGTGACCCCTCCAAACAACGTAGTATTAAGTTATCCCGTGTGTGTTTGGCGCCATGAAGGATTGAAAAGAAAGAGCCAGACAAAATAAGATGGGTTAAAGTATCAACCCACTGACTCGAGTCCACTTAAGGGGCTATTACACTGGGCAAATTTTCCGTGGATCTTCAGTCAAACCACGATTTCCGCTGGCGTGGTTCTCATATTTCCATGGTTTTCTGACGTGTCCATGATCTTCCAAAGCTATGGTACATTTCACTGAAGGACGACGGTATTACTCACCATCATCATCAGCAGCGGCAATAACACGAAATAAATGAGAACCACGCTAGCAGGAATCGTGGTTTGACTGAAGATCCACGAAAAATTTGTCCGATGTAATAGCCCATTAACACTAGGCAAATTTTCCGTGGATCTTCAGTCAAACCACGATTTCCGCTGGCTTGGTTCTCATATTTCCGTGGTTTTCTGACGTGTCCACGATCTTACAAAACTGTGGTAGATTTCACCGAAGGACGACGGTATTACTCACCATCATCAGCAGCAGCAATAACACGAAATAAATGAGAACCACGCTAGCAGGAATCGTGGTTTGACTGAAGATCCACGGAAAATTTGCCCGATGTAATAGCCCATTAACACTGGGCAAATTTTCCGTGGATCTTCAGTCAAACCACGATATCCGCTGGCGTGGTTCTCATATTTCCGTGGTTTTCTGACGTGTCCATGATCTTCCAAAGCTATGGTACATTTCACTGAAGAACGACGGTATTACTCACCATCAGCAGCTGCAGCAATAACAAGAAACAAATGAGAACCACGCTTGCAGGAATCGTGGTTTGACTGAAGATCCACGAAAAATTTGCCCAATGTAATAACCCATAACACTGGGCAAATTTTCCGTGGATCTTCAGTCAAACCACGATATCCGCTGGCGTGGTTCTCATATTTCCGTGGTTTTCTGACGTGTCCACGATCTTCCAAAGCTACGGTACATTTCACCGAAGAACGACGGTATTACTCACCATCATCATCAGCAGCAGCAATAACAAGAAACAAGTGAGAACCAGCGGAAATCGTAGTTTAACTGAAGATCCACGGAAAATTTGTCCAGTGTAATAACCCCTTAATATAACCCACCTAACCTTAACCCGCATATATTTCACCCCAACTCAATCTCGTGTGTAGGACTGTTTCTGGTTTGACAAGTACGGACCTTCATTCAAAGTGTATTTTCGCTACAAGACGAAGCAGACGCAGTAGAAATATGTTGAGGAGATGAACACCGAGGCAATGCGCAGCTATTACGTATGCCACCAACCTTACCTTACCTTACTTTACCGCATCTTACCTTACCTCACCTTACCCTACCTTACCGTACCTTACCTTACCTTACCTTACCTTCCCTTCCCTTACCATACCTTACCTTACCTTACCTTACCTTAACTTACCTCACCTTTATCGTCCTGGGTCCCTAGAAGAGTGTCCCCAGTGTGTGTGTGTGTGTGTGTTGGGGGGATAGAGTTCTTTGTGTTTTTCCGGTCAACCAATCTCTTATCCACGCAGTCAGGTTGTCTCCCATACCGATGATGATAATGAGGAGGACTAAGGAGGAGGAGGAGGAGGAAGAAGAGATTGAGGATGGAGGGAAATGAGTACAAGGAGGAAGAGGAGGAAGATGAATAATGAAGAGGAGGAGGAGGAGGAGATTCAGGTTGGAGGGAAATGATTAAAAGGAGGAGGAGGATGAAGATGAATAATGAAGAGGAGGAGGAGGAGGAGATTGAGGATGGAGGGAAATGAATACAAGGAGGAGGAGATTGAGGATGGAGGGAAATGAATACAAGGAGGAGGAGGATGAATAAGGAAGAGGAGAAGGAGATTGAGGATGGAGGGAAATGAATACTAGGAGGAGGATGAAGATGAATAAGGAAGAGGAGGAGGAGGAGGAGATCGAGGATGGAGGGAAAATGGAGTAGGAGGAAGAGGAGATTGAGGATGGAGGGAAATGAATACAAGGAGGAGGAGGATGAAGATGAATAAGGAAGAGGAGGAATACATGGGAATACATAGGAAGAACAGACACCAGAAGACCTATCGGTCTATGGCGAGGGTGTCTGTTTACTACCGCTACTACTAGTAATCTACGTGTGGTAGAACAGGACAGAAAAGATGAAGGCTCCTCCCCACCCACCTCTCCCTCCGGCAACGTGGCGGCAGGAAATAGTTAGAAGAGAACACCATGTGCCTTTAAGGAAGAAAGGGACATGGAAATTTTACAGTAAAGAGAGAAATAAGAGGAAATTACTACCCTTAACTTATGGTACTGGTGACCTAAGCTGTGGGGGAAAATGACTTCATTACATAAGAACATAAGAACATAGAAATACAGGGAGACTGGAAGAGGACGAGTGGCCTACACAGGGCAGCCCCAGAATCCCCCCTAATACCCACGATGGGTGAGGTGTAGTTTCAGGGGCACAGGTGGAGGCTTGATCCTCGTTTTACCGGCGGTACTAGGCACGCACCAGTAACCTGTCACCTTACTGCACCCACACCTCACTCCACCTGTCATGCGGACATAAACTGTTGCTTTACTCTATTGTTAACTTTCGCTACTTGCAATCTAGGTTGTGGGGGAGAATAATATGGATTTAGGTTGAGGTCTTGCTGCAATCTGTCTGAAAACATGCGAAGAAGGGTCAGTATAATCTTATATCCCTGAAGTACTTATCCAATGAAGTCTTGAAGCTATTGATACTCTGTGCGCTAACTACTGACGGTGGGAGTCTATTCCAGTGATCGACGACTCTATCATTGAAAAAACTTCTGTACACCAATGTGTTACATCGGTTTCCCTTTAACTTCATACCGTTGCTGCGTGTTATTGTGTTGGTGTCTCTCTGAAATGGACTATCTGGGTTAATGTCGAATCCATTAAGGATTTTGAACACTTCAATTAAGTCCCCTCTTATCCTTCGCTTTTTTAGGGAAAACATATCTAAACGCTTTAAACGCTCGTCATATGGCAAGTTTCGGAGCGCTGGAATTTGTTTGGTTGCTCTTCGCTGTATCTTTTCTAGCAAAACTTGATCTTTGATAAAGTTCGGTGACCAGGTGAGGAGGAGATTGAGGATGGAGGGAAATGAATACAAGGAGGAGGAGGTTGAAGATGAATAAGGAAAAGGAGGAGGAGGAGGAGATTGAGGATAGAGGGAAAATGGAGTAGGAGGAAGAGGAAAAGGAGAATGGAGGAAAAGTGAGTACGAGGAAGAGGAGGAGGAGGAGGTCAGGGATGGGAGGAAAATATGAACGAGGAGGAGGAGGAGGAAGAGGAAGATTGAGGGAGGAGAGAAAACGAGTATGCGAGGAGGAGGAGGAATAGGAGGAGGAGATTGAGGAAAGAAAAGAAAGAAAATGGGAACGAGGAGGAGGAGGAGGAAGAAGAAGAAGAGGAGGAGGAGGAGGAGGAGGAAAAGGATGGAGGAATGGAAGGTGTGATGAATGAGGGGAGAAAGGTGATAAACGCTGCACACACACACACACACACACACACACACACACACACACACACACACACACACACACACACACACGTCCCCCTTCTTCCTTCTCCCCTTCCCTTTTTCTTCCTCCCTTTACTCCCCCCCCCCCAAACACACACACACACACACACACACACACGTCCCCATTCTTCCTTCTCCCCTTCACTTTTTCTTCCTCCCTTTCCCCCCAAAAAACACACACACACACACACACACACACACACACACACACACACACACACACACCGTCCTTGAGTCCATGAAAAAATAAATATTGGAACCGAAATTAAAGGTGGAAGGAAAAAGAAAAATACAGGAAGAGAAAAAATAGGTAAAAAAAAGCACCATCATTATTATTATTATTATTATTATTATTATTATTATTATTATTTTTATTATTAATGATAAGTTCACATTGCATTAAAGTCGCACTGTTTATTTGTTTATTCCACGACCTGTTTTATTCACTTGATCTTGTTTATTTATTTCATTTATTTCTTTATATAACAACACAAACAGACAGACAGACTCAGACAGACAAATATATATTCTTCAATCGAGAAAAGGCTGGAACATTTTGCGTTTTCCTCTCTCTCTCTCTCTCTCTCTCTCTCTCTCTCTCTCTCTCTCTCTCTCTCTCTCTCTCTCTCTCTCTCTCTCTCTCTCTCTCTCTCGTGGGTGTATGTATTTATGGATATATGTATGTTCTGTATGAGTATATGAATGTGCGTTTGTATGTTTGTATCTTTCTATCTATCCATCAATCTATCATTTTATAAGTATCTTTTTGTCATATGTGTCTCTATTACTGTATCTGTCTATCTTTCTCTGTGTTTCTGTGCTTATCAATCTTATCTTTATATCGCTGTTTCTTATGTGACTTTTTATCCATTTATTTGTTTCTGTGTATTTATCTATCTATCTATATGTCTCCCTGTCCCTGTAACTAATCGTTTTGTCTGTGTTTCTTTGTATACCCATTTATCTTTGTCTGTGCCGATGTTTCTGTATGAATCTATGTATTTGTCAATCTATCAATCAATCTCTCTAAATCTGACCCTCTATCTGTGTTGTGTATCTGCATCTGTTTGTATATTGTGATCTTTTGCGAATACTTGTCTATATGATTTGTCTGTTGTTTATATCTATCTATTTGTCTATCTGTCGCTGTCTCTTATATTCCTGTTATCTATTTGCCTATGTCTGTCTATCTATCTATCAATCGCTTTCTTTTATGCCTGTTATTTATTTGCCTATGTCTGTCTATCTATCTATCAATCGCTCTCTTATATTCCTGTTGTCTATATGCCTGTGTTGGTGGTTGTATATTCCTGTATCTATCTATCAATATCTATCTATCTTTTGTTTTCTGCGTCTATTAGTCTATCCCTCTCTGCACCTGTCTATCTGTCTATTTGTTACTGTGCATTCCCATTTATGTCTGTGTATGTTAATGTTTATCTGTTATCTGTATCTTTCTATGTGTTTCTGTGCTTATCAATCTATGTATCTTTATATCGCTGTTTCTTATATGACTTTCTCCATCTATTTTTTTTGTGTATCCATTTATAAGTATCTTTTTTGGCATGTGTCTTGCTCTCTATTACTGTATCTGTCTATCTTTCTATGTGTTTCTGTGCTTATCAATCTATCTATCTTTATATCGCTGTTTCTTATATGACTTTCTCCATCTATTTTTTTTTCTTTTTTTTGTGTGTGTATCCATTTATAAGTATCTTTTTGGCATGTCTCTCTATTACTGTATCTGTCTATCTTTCTATGTGTTTCTGTGCTTATCAATCTATCTATCTCTATATCGCTGTTTCTTATATGACTTTTTCCATCCATTATTTTTTGTGTATCCTTCTATATCTATCTCCCTTATCTCTATCTTTTCTATATTTGTTTGTCTATCTCTATGTATCAGTCGGTGTTTCTATATCTATCTATCTATCTTTGTTTCTATATGCGTCTTTATCATTTTGTCTTATTTTTTTGTGTATCCATCTATATCGATCTCCTTTATCTCTTTTCTGTATTTGTTTGTCTATCTTTGTATCAGTCGGTGTTTCTGTATCTATCTATCTATCTATCTATCTATATACGTCTTTATTGTTTAGTCTTCAAGTCCCCTCCTCATCTGCCTTGTCATGTCGTCCTTTCTTTCTTCTCTGTCTCCGTGTTCGCTCTCACTTTATGGCGGAAATAAACAAAAGCGAAGGAAGGGAGACACTGCTGTTCGAGAGAGAGAGAGAGAGAGAGAGAGAGAGAGAGAGAGAAATTATATATACCAGATGTTGAAATTGTTTACAACTCGAGTGATCGGTTTTAGTTGTTTATTTGTTTGTTTCGTTAATGTTAGAAGTAGTCCAAAATTGAGACGTCTAAATTTGGTTGATATCTTCCCTTAACCTCCTCCTCCTCCTCCTCCTTCTCCTTCTTCCTTCCTTATATAAATTGAATTAAGTGTAAAAAATAACTAAAAAATCTTACTTATTACTTTCATATGCTACTTGTTAAGGTTAGGTTTGGTTTAGGTAGATTAGGTTCAGTTGATTTCTTTCACTTTTGCTCTGAAGAAGTGTAGGAATCTTGCTTATTAACTTTCATATGCTACTTGTTAAGGTTAAGTTTGGTTTAGGTAAATTTGGTTCGGTTGATTTCTTTCACTTTTGCTCTGAAGAAGTGAACAAATCTTACTTATTAATTTTCATATGCTACTTGTTAAGGCTAGGTTTGGTTTAGGTAAATTTGGTTTGGTTGATTTCTTTCACTTTTGCCCTGAAGAAGTGAACAAATCTTACTTATTAACTTTCATATGCTGCTTGTTAAGGTTAGGTTTGGTTTAGATAAATTAGGTTCGGTTGATTTCTTTCACTTTTGTTCAGAAGAGTACATTAGATTTTACGTTTTTTGGATTTTAAGCTTTCGAAAAAATGGATATCAAGCTTTTTGTTACGATCAGATTGTATTTCGATCATTTTACTTACGATCAGATTTTATTTCAAGATCATTTTAGGTTTCGTTTCGCACTTTTCATATTCTAATTGGATTTCAAGTATTTTTATTACAATTAGCATTAAGCTTCTTTCAAAAAAATGGATTTCAAGCTTTTTTTTACGAGTAGATTTTATTTCGATCATTTTACTTACGATCAGATTGGATTTCAGGGTCATTTTAGGTTTCGTTTCGCTCTTTCCATATTCTAATTGGATTTCAAGTATTTTCATTCCATTTAGTATATATTAAGCTTCTTACAAAAAAAACATGGATATCAAGCTTTTTTATTACGATCAGATTGGATTTCAAGGTCATTTTAGGTTTCGTTTTGCTCTCTTGATATTCTAATTGGATTTCAAGAATTTTCATTACATTTTTGTATCTTCTGAAATTTACCTCTTTTGGCATCATACTCTGCGTTTGTTGGAGATAACACTTCAAGTCTATGTATAATTATGATTCGATACTGATTTTACCTGATGCTACGAATCCCTTTTGTAACATTCATATTAGATTTCAAGTCTTCATAACATTTACCATACATATATTTTTTTCTTCATAACATTTAAAAACGCCTATCAACATCATAACATTTAACTTTTTTTTTTTCATAGCATCAAACATTTATTTTTTTCATTGCATTTAACATTTATTTTTTCATAGCATTTAACATTTATTTTTGTCATTACATTTAACATTTTTGTCAGTCTAGTTAACATTTCAAATTTTTCTTTTTCTTTTGATTCAGCGTCTTATTCATTATTCTTCGTGTGTACATTTGCATTACCGTCACACACACACACACACACACACACACACACACACGTAATGACAGCATATCGTCGTGCGGACAAAATGTTAGTAAATTCATCGTTGTTGAAGTCTAAGGTGGAAGACCCCGCTATACCGACCTCTCTGTCTACCCCGATACAACAACCTCCACTCCCCCCCCTCCCCACACACTCCTCTCTCTCTCTCTCTCTCTCTCTCTCTCTCTCTCTCTCTCTCTCTCTCTCTCTCTCTCTCTCTCTCTCTCTCTCTCTCTCTCCGTCCTTGCTTCAGAATTTCGAGCTGAAACGTGAATTGCGTACCCTTCTCTCTCTCTCTCTCTCTCTCTCTCTCTCTCTCTCTCTCTCTCTCTCTCTCTCTCTCTCTCTCTCTCTCTCTCTCTCTCTCTCTCTCGTTGTCTACCTGCTTACCGCTTTCAATGTCTGTCTGTCTGTCTGTCTGGTTTTATGTATGTATGTGAGTATGTATGTGTGTGTGTGTGTATGTATGTATGTATGTATGTATGTATGTGTATGTATGTATTTTTTCACTTTACCAGCATCGACTGAATCTTTTCTTTCCTTTGTTGTTGTTATTATTATTATTATTATTATTATTATTATTATTATTATTATTATTATTATTATTATTACTACTACTACTACTACTACTACTACTACTACTACTACTACTACTACTGTTTTTTTCCAGTTTCCCTTTTTCTTTTCCTTTTTTTCCTTTTTTTTATATTTTATCGAAGGATTTTTTTTCCATATTCCGAAAAAGAAAAATATCAGTGTTCTGTTTTGTCGCAGTTTCCTCTCTCTCTCTCTCTCTCTCTCTCTCTCTCTCTCTCTCTCTCTCTCTCTCTCTCTCTCTCTCTCTCTCTCTCTCTCTTGTTCGTTCGTTTCATTTCTCTTCGGTCATTTTCTTTTGTTTCCTTTCAAATGTTTTTTTTCTTCTTTATTTTCGATTTTCCTCGTTTTTCTTTTATTCTTTTTTCCTTTTCCCTTATTGATGCTGATTATTTGTCCCTTTTTTTCTTTTTTTTTTCTCTTAACGTTCCTCTTCTGTTGCTCTCTCTCTCTCTCTCTCTCTCTCTCTCTCTCTCTCTCTCTCTCTCTCTCTCTCTCTCTCTCTCTCTCTGTTATTCCTTTCTCTTGATTTCCTTCTATATTCCTAGTTTTCATTTATATTCGCTCTTTCCTTGTTCGTTCTCTCTCTCTCTCTCTCTCTCTCTCTCTCTCTCTCTCTCTCTCTCTCTCTCTCTCTCTCTCTCTCTCTCTCTCTCTCTCTCTCTCTCTCTCTCTCGTTCGCTTTCAATTCTTTTATTCCTTTTAATCTTTGTTTTTCTATTTCTCTTCCATTTCTCTTTATTTTAGTTTCCCATTCTTTCACATTTCACTTTTTCTTTGTTACATTTTTATATTTATTTTCTTTTTTTACTACGATTTTTGTTTTATTTTTCATTTATTTCGTTTTTGTTATTTCTATTTCCTCGGATTTCTTTTATATTTTTTATTTTCATTTATTATTTTCTATTTTATTTTTATTTCTGGTCTTTCCTTATTTTATATTTCGTTCGTGATTTATTTTCGTTTATTTATTATTATTTTCTATTTTATTTCTTTCCATTCTTTCCTTCCTTTATATTTCGTTCGTTATTTTTTTTCTTTCGCTTTTTGTATTTTGTATTTTTATCTCACCTTTTTTTCCCTTTCCAATCTATTTCCTCAGTTTTCCCCTTAGATTTTCATTATTTTTCCCCTTTCCAATTTTTACCCTTTCCTCCTTTTCACCATTTTCCTTTATTCCATTTTTACGATTTTTTTCTTTCATCTTTTTTCCCTTTTCTGTTCCAATTTACTCAGTTTTTCCTTTAGATTTTCATATTGTTTTCCTTTTTCCTTTTTCCATAAATTTCCTTCCATTTTTATCACGCGTTTTTTCTTTTCCCTTTAGATTTTCATATTTCCCTCTGATCCATTTTTTTCCCTTTTCCTTTTTCACCCTTTTCCTTTATTCCATTTTTTTCGCTTGCGTTTTTTTTCCTTTTTCCTTTAGATTTTCATAATATTTCCCTCTTTTCCATTTTTTTCCCTTTTCCTTTATTCCATTTTCTTCGCTTGCGTTTTTTTTCCATTAGATTTTCATAATTTTTCCCTCATCCATTTTTTCCCTTTTCCTTTTCCACCCTTTTCCTTTATTCCATTTTCTTCGCTTGCGTTGTTTTCCTTTTCCCGTTGTTTTACTTTCATCTGTTTTTTTGTCTTCTTTTCTCACTGGCCTATTTTATTTTTATTTTTTATATAATTTCCTTTACCTTTCATCTGTCACTTGGCCTTGTATTTTCCTTTCTTCGTGTCTTCTTATCTTTCTTCATCTTTCATCATCCTTTATTTCTCCTTTTATCCTTCACTTATTTGCTTATACTTCCTTATTTTTTTCTATTTTCGTTTTCTGTCTATCATTTTCATTTTTCTCCTTTTTTTTCGGCCTTGTAATCTTCTTTCCTCGTCACTTCTTATCTTTCTCAATCTTTTATCAATCTTTTTTTCCTCTTATTTTCGTTTTTCGTTTCATCTTTATTTCGGAATCCATTTTTTCTTCATTTTTTTCTCATTCTTCACTAACTCGTTTTTCTCTATTTTTTGCTTCATGTCTTCCCGTTTTTCTTCTTCCACTTTCATATTTGTTCCAGTTTCCGTTTTCTTCGTGTTATTGCTTCTTACGTCTTAAATTTCCATATCTTTCTATTTCTTTCTTTTCAATTTCTCTCTTTCACCCTTTTCAACCTTTCTTCACATTCGTATTCGTCATCTTTTTCGGTCTATTTTTTTCGCTTTTCAGTTTACATTCTTAATCATTTTCATATTTCTTTTTTTTTCCTCATATTCTCCTCCTTTCTTCGTTTCTGTCTTTCCCTTTTTATTTGTCCTTTTTTTTCTTTGCTTCGTATTCGCTTTTATATTTTTTTTGTCTTCCCCATTTTCGTTTCTTTATGTCGTGTCTTCCCTATTCTTCTTCTCTACGTCACCCATTTCTTCTTTATTTTCGGCTCGCTTCTTCCCTTTTTTCTCATTTTTTAGTTCATATCTTGCTCTTTTTATTCTTTTACACGTTGTTATTTTATTTTCTTATTTTTCTCCATTATTCAATTTTTGTCTTTTTTTTTAGCTTCATATCTACCTTCCCGTTTTCTTCTTCCACTCATATTTATTTTGCTTTTTTGTTCTTTATCACATTTTATATATTTTTTCTTATTTTCTCATTATTCTCCATTATTCACTCATTATTTTACTTTTCTTATTTTTCTCCATTATTCAATTTTTGTCTTTTTTTAGCTTCATATCTACCTTCCCGTTTTCCTTCTTTCACTCATATTCATCTTGCATTTTTTATTCTTTATCACATTTTGTTTCCTATTTTCTCATTATTCAGCATCATTCACTCATTATTTTACTCGATTTTCTCTTATTTTTTTGCTTCATATTTTCCCGTTTTTCTTTTTCCTTTACCATATTTATCTTGCATTTTTATTCTTTATCACATTTTTTCTTATTTTCTCGTTATTCCTCATCATTCACTCATTATTTTATTTTTCATATTTATTCCAGTTCCCGTTTTCTTCTTCCACTTTCATATTTTTCCAGTTCCCGTTTTCTTCTTCCACTTTCATATTTTTCCAGTTCCCGTTTTCTTCTTCCACTTTCATATTTATTCCAGTTCCCGTTTTCTTCTTCCACTTTCATATTTATTCCAGTTCCCGTTTTCTTCTTCCACTTCCATATTTATTCCAGTTCCCGTTTTCTTCTTCCACCTCCATATTTATTCCAGTTCCCGTTTTCTTCCACTTTCATATTTATTCCAGTTCCCGTTTTCTTCTTCTACTTTCATATTTATTCCAGTTTCCGTTTTCTTCTTCCACTTTCATATTTATTCCAGTTTCCGTTTTCTTCTTCCACTTTCATATTTTTCCAGTTCCCGTTTTCTTCTTCCACTTTCATATTTATTCCAGTTTCCGTTTTCTTCTTCCACTTTCATATTTATTCCAGTTCCCGTTTTCTTCTTCCACTTTCATATTTATTCCAGTTCCCGTTTTCTTCTTCCACTTCCATATTTATTCCAGTTCCCGTTTTCTTCTTCCACCTCCATATTTATTCCAGTTCCCGTTTTCTTCTTCCACTTTCACATTTTTCCAGTTCCCGTTTTCTTCTTTCACTTCCATATTTATTCCAGTTTCCGTTTTCTTCATGTTATTGCTTCTTACGTCTTAAATTTCCATATTTTTCTATTTCTTTTCTCTTTTCAATTTCTCCCTTCCCCCTTTTCCACCCTTTTCCATTCCATTTTTTTCTTCATTTTCTTTCCTTTTCATGTTAGTCTTTTTATTTTTCTTTACTCATTGTTTTTTTTCCACTTTTATATTTGTTTATTTTTTTCTGTTCACATTCTCTTTCCGGTCCTCATTCCTGTTATTCCTCTTATTCCCGTTCTTATTCCTAATTCTGCTGATGTTCTTTTTTTCTCTTTTTTTTTACATTCCTGATTCAGTCTCGTAAATCTCTCTCTCTCTCTCTCTCTCTCTCTCTCTCTCTCTCTCTCTCTCTCTCTCTCTCTCTCTCTCTCTCTCTCTCTCATTGCGTCAGTTTCCGTTCCCATCCGTTTTCGCTTCGTTCAATTCCCGTTTTCGTTCCCTTCAATTCCAGTTCTCATTCTATTCCATTCCCGTTCCGTTCCTGTTTCATTCCCATTCCTTTCCCGTTCCGTTCCTGTCCCATTCCCGTTCCATTTCTGTTCCATTCCCGTTCCTTTCCTGTCCCATTCCCGTTCCTTTCCTGTCCCATTCCCGTTTCTTTCCTGTCCCATCCCCGTCCTGTTCCATTCCGTTCCGTTCCTGGTTCATTCCCCCGTTCCGTTCCTGTTCCATTGCCGTTCTGTTCCTGTTCCATTCCCCCGTTCCGTTCCTGTTCCATTGCCGTTCTGTTCCTGTTCCATTCCCGTTCTATTCATGTTCCATTCCCGTTCCGTTCCTATTCCGTTCCTGTTTCTTGTCTCCGCCCCGTTCCTTTCTTTTTCCGTTCCTTTTCTGTCTCCGTCCCCTTTCCGTTCTCCATTCCCGTTCCTTTTTTGTTCCATTCCCGTTCCGTTCCTTCTCCATTCCCTTTCCGTCTCATATTCTCGTTACTGTTTGATTCCCGTTCCTTTCTCTTTCCGTTCCTTTCCCCATTCCTCTCCAGTTCCGTTCCCGTTCTCTCATCCCTTTTCCGTTTCTTTCCCTCCGTCCTCGTTCCGTTCTTCTCCCTCCTTCCCTTTGCCGTTCCGTTCCCGTTCTCTTCCCGTTCCATTCCCGTTCCGTTCCCTTCTCTTCCCGTTTCATTCCGGTTCTGTTCCCGTTCTCTATCCCCGTTCCGTTCCCGTTCCATTCCCGTTCCAGGCTCGGCTCTTCATTCTCGTTTTCTGTTTGCCCGACTTTTGCAAGCGCGTTCGGACTCCTCCCTCGGCCTCGGCTTCGGCTTCGCACGGCTGTGTTCGGCTTTCCCTCCCTCCCTTCCTCCCTGTATTTACCTGCCTGCTGGAGGAAAGGGAGGAAGGAGGAGTTAAAAGAAGAGAAAAAGAGAAAGAATATCACCATTGACAGAGAGGGTGAAATATACGGAGAGAGAGAGAGAGAGAGAGAGAGACTAGGAATATGTGTGTGTGTGTGTGTGTGTGTGTGTGTGTGTGAGAGAGAGGTGAGAGAGAGAGAGAGAGAGAGAGAGAGAGAGAGAGAGAGAGAGAGAGAGAGAGAGAGAGAATAGATGTTAACTTACACACACACACACACACACACACACACACACACACACACTGGCAGGGTTCCAACACACTGCCCCATACAAGCCCCTTCCCCTGCCCCTTCCTCCCCTTCCTCCCCTCCCCTGCCCCTTCCTCCCCTGCCTCTTCCTCCCCATCCCCTCCTTTCTTCCTCTCTCCCACAACTTCCTTTCTCTTCCCTCCGTTTCTTCACTTTTTCCTTCTTTTCCACCTCCTTTTCTCTTCCTTTTCCTCTCTTTCCCTTTCCTTCCTATCCTTTATTTTTTCCCCTTTTTTTCTCTTCCCCTTCCTTTCCCTTCTCTCCTTCCTTTCCTCCTCTTTTCCCTTCTCTCCTCCCCTTTCCCTTCCTTTCTTCCCATTTCCACTTTTCCTCCCCTTTCCCCTCCTTTCCTTTCCACTTCCCCTCCTCTCTCTCTCTCTCTCTCTCTCTCTCTCTCTCTCTCTCTCTCTCTCTCTCTCTCTCTCTCTCTCTCTCTCTCTCTCTCTCTCCTTCTACTCTTCCCCTTCCTTTCCTCTCCCCTTCCTTTCCCCTCCCCTTCCTCGATCTCCCTCCCCTTCCCTCCATTATCCCTTCCCTTCCCTCCATTCTCCCTCCCCTTCCCTCCATTCTCCCTCTCCTTCTCTCCATTCTCCCTCCCCTTCCCTCCATTTTCTCTCCCTTTCCCTCCATTCCCCCCCTCTCCCCCCTTCCCTCTATTCTTCATCCCCTTCCTTCCCCCTTCCCTTCCCTCCATTCTCTCCCTCTCTCCCCTTCCCTGTTTTCTTCATCCCCTTCCTTTCCCCCTCCCCTTCCCATCCTTCCTCCCCTCTCTCCCCTCCCTCTTCCTCATATCGTATGGTATATTGTATTTTCTGGTCTTTCTCTCTCCTTTATTTTCTCCCCTCGCTCTGTTCCCTTCATTCCCTTCCTTGCCCTTCACTTTTTCCCGTTATTCCCTTCTTTATTCCCTCGCCTTTATTCTTTTCTTTCTTTTTCTTATTCCATTTCCATCCCTTCTTTTCCCTTTCTCTTCCTTCCTCTTTTTCGTTCCCTTCTTTCTCATTTTCTTCTTCAGTCTTGCTCTCCCTTTCCTTCATTTCTTTCTTTCTTCCTTCCCTTCCTCCCTTTCCTTTTTTTTCGTTCCCTTTCTCATTTTTCTTCAGTATTTCTTTTCTTTCCTTCATTTCCCTTTCCCTTCCTTCCTTTTTTTTCGTTCCCTTTTTTTCTCATTTTTCTTCAGTATTTCTTTTCTTCATTTCTTTCTTTCTTCCCTCCCTTCACTTTCCCTTCCTTTTTTTCTCATTTTTCTTCAGTATTTCCTTCCTTTCCTTCACTTCTTTTTTCCCTTTCCCTTCCTTCCTTATTTCTTTCCCTTCTTTCTCATTTTTCTCCAGTATTTCTTTCCTTTCCTTCACTTCTTTCTTCCTTCCCATCCTTCCTTTCTTCGCTCCCTTCTTTCTCATTTTTCTTTTTCAGTCTTTCTTTCCCTTTCCTTCCTTCCTTCCTTCCTTCCTTCTCTTCCCATTTATCCAATCAGCTAATATTCCTCTTTCTCTTCTTTACTCTCTTCTCCATCTTTATCTTTATCCTTCTTCTCTCTCCTTCCTTCTCTTTTCTTCAATATTTCCATCTTTTCCTTCTTTTCCATATTTTTTCCTCCTCCTCCTCCCTCTTCCCCTTCAATTTCCTTCCACCCTTCTTCCTCCTTTCTTCTCCTCCTCCTCCTCCTCCTCCTCCTCCTCCTCCTCCTCCTTTTTTCTCCTCCTCTCCCTTCTCATTCTTTTTTTTTTTTCTTTTCCTTTTCTCTCCTCCGTCATATTCCTCGTTTATTTTCTCCTCCTCCTCCTCCTCCTCCTCTTCTTCCTCCTCCTCCTCCTCCTCCTCCTCCTCCTCCTCCTCGTCCGTCTTTCTCTCCCTCTCTCTCTCTCTCTCTCTCTCTCTCTCTCTCTCTCTCTCTCTCTCTCTCTCTCTCTCTCTCTCTCTCTCTCTCTCTCTCTCTCTCTCTCTCTTAGTCTTCCCTCCTCATATTCTCGTGTTTCCCTCTCTCCTTTTCTTCCTTTATTTATTTTCCTCCATCCTCTCTCTCTCTCTCTCTCTCTCTCTCTCTCTCTCTCTCTCTCTCTCTCTCTCTCTCTCTCTCTCTCTCTCTCTCTCTCTCTCTCTCTCTCTCTCTCTCTCTCTCTCTCTCCCATTTCTTTATTCCCTTCATCTCTTCTCCATTTTCTTCCTCTAACTCCTCCTCCTCCTCCTCCTCCTCTTCTTCCTCTTCCTGTATTCTTCTTTTCTTTATTATTTTCTTTCTCTTCTGTCTTGTCCTTCGTTCCTTCCTTCCTTCCTTTTCCTTCCTTACTTCCTTTCTTACTTTCCTTTCTTTTCCTTCCTTCCTGTCTCCCTCGGCTATTTCACTTTCCTTCCTTCCTTCCTTCCTTCTAATCTTCATTCCTTTCTCCCCTCCTTCCTCCTTTTCTCCTGCCTTCCTTCTTTCCTTCCCTCTCCCAACCCTTCCTTCCCTCTCCCAACCCTTCCTTCCCTTCCCCAACCCTTCCTTCCCTCCTTCCTTCCTTCATTCCAATCTCCCTCGGCTATTTCATTTTCTTTATCCCTTTTCTTCCTCTTCACTTTCCCTCCTTCATTTCGTTTAGTACTCTTCCCACCTCACCTCTTCTCTTCCTTCCTCTCCTTCCTTATTTCCTTCTTTCTTTCTTTCTTTCTTTCTTTTGTTTCTTCCGATCTATTTTCTCTTTTCATTCCCTTTTTTTCTATTTGTAATCATTTTTCTTCCTTTCTTCCTTCCCTTCCTTCATTTTTCTTCTTTCCTTTCCTTCCTTCTTTCTTTCTTTCTTTCTTTCTTTCTTTCTTTTGTTTCTACCGATTTGTTTTCTCTTTTCATTCCCTTTTTTCTATTTTATGCTCTTTTCTTCCTTCCTTCCTTCTCTTCCTTCCTTTTCTCCTTCCTTCCTTCCTCCTTCTCTCTCTCTCTCTCTCTCTCTCTCTCTCTCTCTCTCTCTCTCTCTCTCTCTCTCTCTCTCTCTCTCTCTCTCTCTCTGGGTCCATTTTCTCTCCGTCTTCCAGCCCCTTTTTCCTTCCTTTAATCTTTTTTTTTCTTTCTCTCCCCACCTTTCTCTTTTTCATTTTTCCTTTCTTTCTTGCTCCCATCTTTATTTTCCTTCCACTCTTCCTTCTTTATTTTCTTCTCGCTTTCTTTTCTTCCTTCCTTCCTTTTTGTCTTCTCCCTTCCCTCTTCCTCATTTCTCCCTTTCCCTACCTTTTCATCCCTCGTCCTCTTTTCTCCATTTCCTACCTTTTCTTCCTTTCCCTTCCCTTTCCTTCCCTCTTCCTCCTCTTTTCTCCATTCCCTACCTTTCTTTCCCTTCCCTTTCCTTCCCTCTTCCTCTTTTCTCCATTCCCTACCTTTCTTTCCCTTCCCTTTCCTTCCCTCTTCCTCTTTTCTCCATTCCCTACCTTTCTTTCCCTTCCCTTTCCTTCCCTCTTCCTCTTTTCTCCATTCCCTACCTTTCTTTCCCTTCCCTTTCCTTCCCTCTTCCTTTTGTCTCCATTCCCTCCCTTTTCTTCCTTTCCTTTCATTCCCTCCTCCTCTTTTCTCCATTCCCTTCCTTTTCTTCTCCCCTTTCCTTTCCCTTCTCGTATAAGAAAAACACAAACATATTTAACTTTACATACAAACCATTCTTAATACAGGAGGAGGAGGAGGAGGAGGAGGAAGATGATGACATGAAAGTGAGAGGAAAAGAAGAGGAGGGAAGAGGAGAAAGAAACAAGGGAGAGAAAGAAAAAGAGAAGTGTGTGTGGGAGAAAGAGAGAGAGATGCATATTCCTCCCCCATTTTTCTTTCCCCATTTTTTTTTTTTATCTTTTCCCTCTCCTTTCCCTTATATCTGTACCTTCCATTTCCCCCCTTTCTCATCCTTTTCCTTTCCCCATTTTTCCCTATTTCCTGCCTTTTTTCCTTACTTCCCTCATTATTTTCCTCAGTTCCCCCTTTTCCCCCATTTTTTCCTTCCCTTCCATTTTTAATCCCATTTTTCTCTACCTTTTCATATTTTCATTTACTTCTCCATTCTCCCTTCCTTCTTTACCTTCCTTCACTTTCTCTTCACTTTCTCTCCACCTGTACAACATTCCACTTTCTTTCTCTCCAGCTTTCCTTTCCCTTTCTTCTCCTTCACCTTTCCTTCCTTCACTTTCTCTCCACCTGTACAACATTCCACTTTCTTTCTCTCCAGCTTTCCTTTCCCTTTCTTCTCCTTCACCTTTCCTTCCTTCACTTTCTCTCCACCTGTACAACATTCCACTGTCTTTCTCTCCAGCCTTCCTTTCCCTTTCTTCTCTTTCACCTTTCTCCCCTTCCTTCCTTCTTTCCCTCTCTTCCTTCACCTTCCCTTCCCACCTGCCCACACGTCCACCTGTAAATAAATTCCTACATATCGTGGCGCCAGTGTCCCAGTATTTACCTTTGCCTCTAGTTTTATCGTTCCCTTTTTTCCATTTTACATTTTCCTTTACATTTTTTTCGTTTTCTATTTTTTTTTTTTTCGAATTGTAATTTTTTTTTTTTCATCCGTACGTCGAATTCTTTTTTCCTCCCTCCCTCTTTCTCTTTCTGTTTTATTTTTCAATCCTTTTTTGTATTGTTTTACTCTCTCTCTCTCTCTCTCTCTCTCTCTCTCTCTCTCTCTCTCTCTCTCTCTCTCTCTCTCTCTCTCTCTCTCTCTCTCTCTCTCTCTCTCTCTCTCTCTCTCTCTCTGTGTGTCTGTGTGTGTGTGTGTGTGTGTGTGTGTGTGTGTGTGTGTGTGTGTGTCCAAATATATGTATGTATGTACGTATACCAGCTCTCTGTACACCTTGTCTATGTACGTATATTTATGTGCACCAGTTCCGTTCAGTATGTATGTGTATGTATGTATGAATGTATGTGTATGTATGTATGTGTATGTATGTATGTGTGTATGAATATTAAATGGACGTGTGTGTGTGTGGGTGTGTAGGTGTGTGTGTGTGAGAGAGAGAGAGAGAGAGAGGGACAAAGGAATGAATTAATAAATGTATGAATGAAGGTAAGAAGGGAGGAGGGGAGGAAAGCAAAGAAGAGAAAGAGAAGGAGAAGAAGAGAAGGGAAGAAAGGAGAGCGGGATGGAGAGGATGAAAGAGAAGATGATAATTGAAGGGAAGAGGAAAGAAAGAAGATGAAAGCGAAAGGAAAGGAAAGGGAGAAGAGAATAATTGAATGGAAAGAGGAAAGGGAAATTGATAAACGAGAGAGAGAGAGAGAGAGAGAGAGAGAGAGAGAGAGAGAGAGAGAGAGAGAGAGAGAGAGAGAGAGAGAGAGAGAGTAGGTATGCATTTATGTGTATATGTATGTATTTTACTATGTGCGTAATTTCAATTTTTATGTGCGTATGTATGTGTATGTGTGTGTGCGTGTTTGTATGTGTGTTTATTTGTTTAATTTTTGTGTACGTTTATTTTTATCCTGTCATGTAAGTAAAGTTGTGTAGTTATTGCGGCCATGTGCGTATTTGGTAACACACACACACACACACACACACACACACACACACACACATGGAAAGTTACCTGAGTGAGAAATATGTGGCGAATTTTACCTGTATGTGTGTGTGTGTGTGTGTGTGTGTGTGTAGGGAAAATTTACCTGTAGGAAGCATGTTAATGAGGGCAAGAATTAACGAGGCCTGTGTGTGTGTGTGTGTGTGTGTGTGTGTGTGTGTGTGTGTGTGTGTGTGTGTGTGTGTGTGTGTGTACGCAGGGCAGTCATCTGAAAAATAAACATCAGTGGCCAGGCAGGTGTTTTTTTTTTTTTTCTTTTTTTTCCTGCCCTGCTTTGTACATTTCGTGTGTGTGTGTGTGTGTGTGTGTGTGTGTGTGTGTGTGTGTGTGTGTGTGTGTGTGTCTGTAGGCATGTATACACGTTTTTTTCATGTCTACAAAACGCCTCCCCTTCCTTTGTTTTTCTCTTCCTCCTCCTCCTCCTTCCTCCTCGTCTTCTTCCTCTTCTTCTTCATCATCCTCTTTTTCCTTTTCTTCCAACTTCTTCCTCCTCCTCCTCCTCCTCTTCTTCATCTTCTATTTCTTCCTCCTCGTCTTCTTCCTCTTCTTCTTCATCCTCTTTTTCCTTTTCTTCCAACCTCCTCCTCCTCTTCTTCTTCATTTTCTATTTCTTCCTCTTCCTCCTCGTCTTCTTCCTCTTTTTCTTCTTCATCCTCTTTTTCCTTTTCTTCCAACCTCCTCCTCCTCCTCCTCCTCCTCCATCTTCTTTTTCTTCCTCTTCCTCCTTCAAAAATCTAGCTGGGGGAACTTGTGAGAGAGAGAGAGAGAGAGAGAGAGAGAGAGAGAGAGACACGGGGAGGAAAAAGGAAAGAACAAGCGACCATAAAAAAAATAAAGAATAAATTGAAATGAGGAGGAGGAGGAAAGACGAAGAGATGAAAGGAAGGAAAGGAAGAAGAAAAAGGAATGAAGGAAAAAGGAGAAAGGGTCGACAGCGGAGGGAAAGAGAAGTGAAGGAGAGAGAGAGAGAGAGAGAGAGGAAGGGAAGGGAAAGAAAGAAAAGAAACAAAGCTAGGGAAGGGAAAGGAAGGAAGGAAGGAATGGAAAGGAAAGGGAAGGGAAAGAAAGAAAGAAACAAAGAAAGGAAGGAAGGAAAGAGAGAAAGAAAGAAAGAAGAAAAGGTGAGAAAGAAAGAGAAAAAAGTAATTAAAAGTATACACTGAAAAGAAGTTAAACAAAAAAATGAAGAAAAAAAGAAAAAAGAAAATGGAATAAGAAAGAAGGAAGAATTAATTAAAAAGAAAGTATGATTAAAAGTAAGAAAAAAAATGAATAAGAAAAAGTAAAGAAGAAACTGATGAATAGAACCAGAGAGAGAGAGAGAGAGATGAGTGGGATAAGAAGGTAAAGAAGATTGGGAAGAGTGAAGTGAGGTGAAGGAGAGGAAGAAGAAGGGAAGAGAAGGGGAGAAAAAAGAAGAGGGGAAGAGAAGGGGAGGAGAAAGAAGAAGAGAAGAGAATGGAAGGAAAAGAAGAGGAAGGGCTAAAAAAGATGGGAAGTGGAGGGGAGCAAAAAGAAAAAGGTAAGGGAAGAGAAAGGGAGAAAAAGAAGAGGGAAAGAGAAGGGGAGGAAAAATAAAAGGAAGGGAGGAAAAGAGAAGAGGGAAAGAAAGGAAGAAAAAGAGGAGGTGAAGGGAAGAGAAAGGGCCGAAAAAGAGGGAAAGAGAGGTGGAGGATAAAGAAGAGGGGAAGAGAAAGGGAGGAAAAAGAAGATGGGAAGAGAAGGGGAGGAAAAAGAAGAGGGGAAGAGAAGGGGAGGAAAAAGAAGATGGGAAGAGAAAGGGAGGAAAAAGAAGATGGGAAGAGAAAGGGAGGAAAAAGAAGAGGGGAAGAGAAAGGGAGGAAAAAGAAGATGGGAAAGAGAAGGGGAGGAAAAAGAAGATGGGAAGAGAAGGAGAGGAAAAGGAGAAGAGGGGAAGAGATAGGGAGGAAGAGGGAAAGAGAAAGGGAGGAAAAAGAAGATGGGAAAGAGAAGGGGAGGAAAAAGAAGAAGGGAAGAGAAGGGGAGGAAGCTTCTTGGCTCATTCCCAGACCATTTGAAGGGATCATTCGTGTGTGTGTGTGTGTGTGTGTGTGTGTGTGTGTGTGTGTGTGTGTGTTCTTTGTTACGTTGGTGATGTCCTTACTTCATATTCCTCCTTTCCCACTTTCTTTTTTTCTTTCTTTTTTTCCACTCCCATCTTCTAATCTCCTTATTATCTTTCTCTCCTTTTCTAACTGCATCTAATCTCCTTATTCTCTCTTTTTTTTTCATTTCCATCTTTTCTCCATTTTATCTACTTATTATCCTTCTCTTCTGTTCTAACTCTATCTTATCTCCTTATTCTCCTCTTTTCTTCCATTTCCATCTTCATCTTTTTATCTTCTTATCCTTCTTTTTTTTGTTTTAACTCCATCTTTTTTCCTTATTCTTGTTTTCTTTTTAATTTCCATTTTTTCTTTATCTTCTTCTTATTCTTCTCTTCTGTTCTAACTCTATCTTATCTCCTTATTCTCCTCTTTTCTTCCATTTCCATCTTCATCTTTTTATCTTCTTATCCTTCTCTTGTTCTACCTTCATTTTATCTCCTTATTCTCGTTTTCTTTTTAACTTCCATCTTTTCTTTTTCTTCTTATCTTCTTATTATTCTCTTCTGTTCAAACTTCATCTTATCTCCTTATTTTCCTTTTCTTTTCCATTTCCATCTTTTCTCCATTTTATCTTCTTATGATCCTTCGCTTCTGTTCTAACTCCTTCTTATCTCCTAATTCTCCTCCTCATCTTCTGTTATGACTCCATCTTCTCTCTTTATTCTCTCTTTTCCATTTCCACATTTTCTTTATCTTATTTTCTTATCTTTCGCTTCTGTTTTAACCTTATCTTCTTATCTCCTAATTCTCCTCCTTATCTTCTGTTCTGACTCCATTTTCTCTCTCTATTCTCTCCTCCTCCATTTCCGCATTTTCTTCATCTTCCTTATCTTCTTTTTATCTCTCGCTTCTGTTCTAACTCCATCTTCTTATCTTATTCTCCTCCTCATCTTCCGCTCTAACATATTTCTCCATCGTCTCTATTCTCTTTCTCTTCTCTTCTAACTCCATCTTCTTATTTCTATTCTCCTCTTCTTTGTCTTAGTTTGATGAGTTTTTCCTAACTTCATTCCTGTTACAACTTCATTCTTTTGTGTCAACTTCATTTCTTTGTATCGTAGGTTTTTCGTTTGCTTCATAACTTCATTTCTTTGTCTTATAACTTCCTTCCTTTGGCTCTTAACTTCATTCCTCTGTATCGTAGCTTCTTTCGTTTGCTTCATAACTTCATTCCTGTGTCACATAACTTCACTCCTTTGTATCATAACTTCATTCATTTGTATCATAGCTTATTTCTTTTGCATCATAACTTCATTCTCCTTCCTTCCTTCCTTCCTTCCTTCCTTCCTTTCTTTCTTTCCTTCCTTCCTTTGCTTTTTTCCTTCTCTCTCTCTCTCTCTCTCTCTCTCTCTCTCTCTCTCTCTCTCTCTCTCTCTCTCTCTCTCTCTCTCTCTCTCTCTCTCCTTCACTTCCCTTTCCCTCCGCTGTCAACCCTTTCTCATAACTTCCCTCCTTTGCCTCTTAACTTCATTCATCGTCCCTGTTTTCATTCATTTCATATTTACATCAATTATATTTTCTTTTGACTGACAACGATATTTTGACTGGGTTCGATAATTTTGACATCCATTCTGACCCCATGATTTCTCTAGCAAACTTTGGCACAACACACTATTACTTCGCTCACGGTATATAATTTTCTTGTTCGTGTCTGAAGTTCTCTCTCGGAAACTTCATTTAGACCGTGTTACACAAAATGTCCTCTCTTCTCCTCTTCTCTTTTTTCCTCTCCTCTCGTGTTTCCTATATTTCCTCCCCTTGCCTTTCATCTCGTCCTTCCTCATTTTCAGTAATTTTTTTTTTTTTTCTTCTAATGCATGTGATTATTTCGACGCCGTGTTACTCAAATTGATTCAGTTTCAGTTTTCTAGTTTCAGGCTTTACGTTTTCAATTACTGGGGTTCCGATTTCACTCACTGTATCCCATTTTTTATGCGTCCAAATCATTATCTTATTACACAAAATTAGGTCATTCGTTTTTTTGGGGGTTTGGTTTTCTATTTTCAGATTCCGTTGGCTATTTTCAGACGGTTTTCATACATTGCGTTTCAATTTTCACTCACTGCATCCAAAATTTCACTCTGCAACCAAAATTCCACTCACTGTATCCAAAATTTCACTCTGCATCCAAAATTTCACTTACTGTATCCAAAATTTCACTCTATCCAAAATTTTACTCACTATCCAAAATTTCAATCACTATCCAAAACATTCGTACCTTACTCAGCGCTTCCATTTTCTTTTTAAATTCTCACTCTATTCGGTTTTCGCTCACGTGTTTATCTCTGAAACTCCATTTGAACATCATTACACAAGCTTGATTAGTTTTGCTTCAGTTATCTTCTTTCATACTCCTAATTTCCATATTAATTCACATGTCCTCAAATTTCCCTCACTCTATTCCATTTTTTTTCATGCGTTCAAATTTCCATCTCCAAAACATTATTGCAGAAACTCAATTAAATGTGTTTCTGTTTCGTGTTTCATCCAATCTTGGTTTGCGTTTTCATTTACTGGTGCTGTAATTTCACTTCCGTTTTCTTTCATATGTTCAAATTTCCATCTCCAAAACATTATTGCAGAAACTCAATTAAATATGTTTGTTTCGTGTTTCATCCACTCTAAGTTTGCATTTTCATTCACTGGCTTTGAAATTTCACTGTTCCATTTTCTTTCATACGCCCAAATTTCTACTTACAAAACATTATTTCAGAAACTTAATTAAATTTGTTTCGGTTTCGTGTATCATCTACTCTATATTTTCATTTTCATTCACTGGTTCTGAAATTTCACTCTTCTATTTTCTTTGACGCTTCCAAATATCTATAAAAAGTTCAAACCATAGTAAGTTTCATTCCGTTTCATTTCTCTAGTTTCCTCCTCTCTACTTTCTAGTTTCATTCTCGTGTTCCATTCCATTTCATTTAACATAATCCTATTTCTAAAAACATTATTGCAGAAGTTTGATTTATATAGTTCAAGATTTCTATAATATCACAGTGTAGGTTTTCATTTCCATTTAGTGTTTTCAAATTTTACTCACTTCCAATTTCTTCCATGTGTCGAATTTTCTATTAAAACCAAGTAAAACACTATTACTCTTCTTACCCTTTCAGTTTTCTAGTTTCAGTATCTGTTTCCATTGTAATTCACTAGTGTTAAAAACTCTTTAATTATTGTGTTGCCTTTCATTGTATTGTGCTGCATTCCACTGTTTTGAGCTGCATTATATTGTTTCGTGTTGCATTTCATTGTATTGTGTTGAATTTCATTGCATTGTGTTGCATTTCATCGTATTTTATTGCATTTCATAATTTTCTTTCGCGTCTCCATATCATACTTTTAAAACATTATTGCAGAAGTTCAATTTATTTAGTTTCAATTTTCTCTGTTTCATCCATTCTAGGCCTCTGGTGTTCTTTGTTCTACTTTCACTCACCTTATCCCATTTTCCTTCACGTGTCCAATTTCCATGTCTAAATCCCCATTAAAACTCACGCTTTTCCAATTTCGGTTTTTCAAGTTTCATTCTCTCGAAGTTTCCATTTTAATTCACTAGAGCTCAAAACTTACTCAGTCTATCCCATTTTCTTTGACGTTTTCCCATTTTCTACGTGCAAATCCCCATCAAAAACCTCATTACACCGGCTAATTAAATCACTCTGGTCTCACGTTTCAATTCCCGTCGTCCTCAGTTTCAATTCCCGTTCGTTTCAAGTTTCAACATCAGCCACTCGACGGATGCACCCTTCACCCTTTCCCAATATCAACGCTTCATTTCCCAGCTTCCCTCGACGCTTCACCCTATCCCAATATCAACGCTTCATTTCCCAGTTTCCCTCGAGGCTTCACCCTTGTTCAGTATCGACGCTTCCCTCACCCTTTCCCAATATCGACTCTTCACCCTTTCCCAATATCTACGCTTCACCCAATCCCAATATCGACGCTTCATTTCCCAGTTTCCCTCGACGCTTCACCTTTTCCCAATATCTACGCTTCACCCTATCCCAATATCGACGCTTCATTTCCCAGTTTCCCTCGATGCTTCACCCTTTCCCAATATCGACGCTTCATTTCCCAGTTTCCCTCGACGCTTCACCCTTTCCCAATATCGACGCTTCATTTCCCAGTTTCCCTCGACGCTTCACCCTTTCCCAATATCGACGCTTCATTTCCCAGTTTCCCTCGACGCTTCACCCTTTCCCAATATCGACGCTTCATTTCCCAGTTTCCCTCGACGCTTCACCCTATCCCAATATCAACGCTTCATTTCCCAGTTTCCCTCGACGCTTCACCCTTTCCCAATATCAACGCTTCATTTCCCAGTTTCCCTCGACGCTTCACCCTTTCCCAATATCAACGCTTCATTTCCCAGTTTCCCTCGACCCTTCACCCTTTCCCAATATCGACGCTTCATTTCCCAGTTTCCCTCGACGCTTCACCCTTTCACAATATCGACGCTTCACCCTTTCCCAATATCGACGCTTCATTTCCCAGTTTCCCTCGACGCTTCACCCTATCCCAATATCAACGCTTCATTTCCCAGTTTCCCTCGACCCTTCACCCTTTCCCAATATTGACGCTTCATTTCCCAGTTTCCCTCGACGCTTCACCCTTTCCCAATATCGACGCTTCAGCATTTCCCAGTTTCCCTCGACGTTTAACCCTTTCCCAAAATCTACGCTTCACACTTTCCCAATATCGACGCTTCATTTTCCATTTTCCCTCGACGTTTCATCCCTGCCCAGTATCGACGCTTCCTTCCTTCACCCTTTTCCCAATTTCGCTTTCCCCAATTTTGTTCAGCGTGTTCCCAGTTTCCTTCAAAAACTAAGAATTTCCTCTCACTTTGTCCCAATTTAATTTTGTCTCCGCGCGAGTCTTATTCCACAATCGCTCAGCTCCCGTGTCAGAATGTTTCGTTGCGTCCCAGAACCAACCACGCGCTGAGCAGAGAGAGAGAGAGAGAGAGAGAGAGAGAGAGAGCACAATACTACCTCAGTCGTAATGCTGTTGCAGGTGATGCTAATAGCTACCACTACTACCACTACTACTACTACTACTACTACCACAACTACTGAAGGGGTGATGTTGATGATAGTGGTAATAGCTTAGGAATAGTGGAATGGTCTTATATAGTAGTAGTAGTAGTAGTGGTGGTTGTGATTGTGGTAGTGGTGGTGGTCGTGGTAGTGGTGGTGGTGGTCGTGGTGGAGTAATATTGTTGAAAGTCTAGTTCTGTATGTGTATTGTTCTCTCTCTCTCTCTCTCTCTCTCTCTCTCTCTCTCTCTCTCTCTCTCTCTCTCTCTCTCTCTCTCTCTCTCTCTCTCTCAGCCAGTCATCAATCAATAGCTCGCTCAGTCAACCGTGCCAGCGAGGTGGAGTCTTCAGTCCAGTTAGTCAGTCAGTCAGTTTAATCAGTCAGTCAGTTCAGTCAGTTTAATCAGTTAGTGAGTCCAGTCAATTTAATCAGTCAGTCAGTCAGTCCAGTCAGTTTAATAAGTCAGTAAGTCAGCCAGTCAGTCAGCTTAATCAGTGTCAGTCAGTCAGTCTAATCAATCTAGTCAGTCAGCGTTATTAGTTAGTCAGTGAGTCAGTTTAAACAGTTAGTCAGTCAGTTTAATTAGTCAGTCAGTGTCAATCAGTTAAGTCTCAGTCAATCTGTTTAAAGTCAATCAGTTAAGTTCAGTTACTATGTTTTTTTAGTCAGTTAAATCACTCAGTTTAGTTTTCAAGCATTTATTTAATCAGTCTGTGGGTTTAAAGTCACTCCACTGAATTTAGTCAGTAACTTGTTTGTCTATCAGTCGGTCAGTCAGTCAGTTAAAACTCAGCCAGTCGTTTCAGTTCAGTCAGTCAGTCAGTAGGTTTAATTTAGTTCACTTAGTTTATTTGCTCAGTCAAGTCAGGCGGAATATTACTAAAACAAGATACTACTTCTACTATTTCTACTACTACTACTACTACTACTACTTTACTTCTCCTACTACTACTACGACCATTACTTTTTACGACCAGCTTACATTATCTTTAGTAGTGTAGAGAAAAAACACGACCATCATCACCACCACCACGACCACTATCATCACCACCACCACGACCACTATCATCACCACCACCACCACGACCACCACTACTACTACCACCATCACCACGACCACTATCATCACCACCACCACGACCACGACCACCACTACTACCACCACCACCATCACCACGACCACTATCATCACCACCACCACCACCACTACTGTTACCACTACCAATACCACAACCACCACCACTACCACTACCAACACGTTCACAAATGTCTGTTGGTTGGTCCAGAGGCGAAATTCATAATTGATGCACCACCACCACCACCACCACCACTACCACCATTACCACCACCACCACCACCACCACCACCATTCCGCTCTCTCTTCCTTCCTCTCCCTTCCTTTCTCTTTCCCTTCGTTTGCTCTGTTTCCTCGTTCTCTTTTTCCTCCTCTTCTGTGATGCTCCTCCTCCTCCTCCTCCTCCACTTTCTCCTCGGATTTTATTTTCCTGTTTTCTTTGTCCTTTTTTTCCTTTCCTTTTTTATTATTTTTCCTCAGTTCTCCTCCTCCTCCTCCTCCTCCTCCTCCTCCTCCTCTTCTTTGTTCTCTTCGTCCCCTTTTTTTCTTTTTCTTTCTGCTGCTGTACCCTGCTCTCTCTCTCTCTCTCTCTCTCTCTCTCTCTCTCTCTCTCTCTCTCTCTCTCTCTCTCTCTAACTTACTGATTTTTCTTTTTTTCTCTTATAATTTCTTTTTCGTGGCGGCAAAAAAACGATGTATAAAAATCACTTGAAAATCGTCGTAAATGTTGATGGAAAAATCCTGTTGATTTTGTTGTTGTTGAATTTGGTGTTAATGTTTAGAAATTAGGAGACACGGCGCTTTTCCATTTCCTTCAGTGATAATAATAATATGTTTTATCAGTCTTTTTTCAGGTTTATTTTTATTATTGTTATTTTGCAGTTCATTTTTATTTGTTATTTGTTATTTTTTATGAATGTCCGTACGAGTCTTATTGTTGTTTAATTTTATCAACTTTTTTATTTTTTGCTTTTTATGTGATCTGTCTTTTTTTTTTGTTTTGTTTGGTTTGGTTTTATTTATTAATTTTATTTGGTTTGTTTACTTATTACTTTGTTGTCTATTAGTCGAAAAGTATCGTTCATCCATTTTGTTATTAAGTTCTCACAAATACTATGTTTAATTTAGTTCTTCCCTCTTACGTGTTTTATTTTATTTTTTTAATATTTTCAATCATATGCCGTACCGTTGTTTTATATTGCTCAAAGGTATAGGATATTACTTTGTATTTTGGTTGTATATTGGTTGTATTTAGTCTATTTTGTTGTATTTGGTTATTTCTTGGTTATATATCGTTCTTTAGTTTTGCTGAGAGGTATTGGTTATTTTGTTGTATATTGGTTGTATTTTTTTATTTTTTTTATATGGGTTGTATTTTTTAATTTTTTTATTGGTTGTATTTAGGATATTTTGATGTATTTGGTTATTTCTTAATTATATATCGTTCTTTAATTTTGCCCAGAGGTTTAGGTTATTAAGTTTTAAGCATATATGAATCACTTTTGTCGCTTTCTTTCATTATTTTCTTATTTGATTTAACTTGAATATCCGTGTTTGGTTTTGCACAGAAGTTAGTTTCATATTGTTGCTTTGTTCACTATTTCGTTCATTTCTTTATTAATTTGCTTTTACATTATTCGCTTTGAAGATTTGGTTTGGGTTATTTAAAGTGTTAATTGTTTTGCTATTCTGAAAATTGAGTCGATTTGGTAATTTGCACTAAGCTCTTTCCTCTTGAGTTTAATATTTTGTTTCTATAATTAATTTTCACGTTCATTTATTTACTCTTTCTATATGTAGTTCAAGTTTTCGCTGTGTAAAGCGTTAATTGTTAGTTGATATATTTTTGTTTCTGGAAATGGAGTTATCTTGCTAATCTGAACCGAGTTATCTTTTTCTTTAATTTTTTTTTTTCCGCTTCATTTTTTGTTTTCTCCTGTAACTTTCCCTATTGAATGTGTGTGTGTGTGTGTGTGTGTGTGTGTGTGTGTGTGTGTGTGTGTGTGTGTGTGTGTGTGTGTGTGTGTGTTAAAAGCTGTTAATGGACTGAAAATTATCATAACCTTGCTCTTCATTACGAGAGAGTTTGACTGATTGACGAGTGATTCATTGACCTGACTGACCGACTGGCTGACAAACTGAACTTGCTGACAAACCTAACTCACTGATTAACTTACCTGACCAACTGACTGACAAACTGAACTTGCTGACAAACCAAACTCACTGATTAACTTAACTGACCAACTGACTGACAAACTGAACTTGCTGACAAACCTAACTCACTGATTTACTTAACTGACCAACTGACTGACAAACCTAACTCACTGATTAACTTACCTGACCAACTGACTGACAAACTAAACTTGCTGACAAACCTAACTCACTGATAAACTTAACTGACCAACTGACTGAGATAAACTTAACTGACCAACTGACTGACAAACCTAAATCACTGATAAACTTAACTGACCAACTGACTGACAAACCTAACTCACTGATTAAATTAACTGACCAACTGACTGACAAACTAAACTGAACTGACTGACTGACAAACTGACTCTGCATTAATATATTCCTGCCGGTCCGTCAAAATATATTCCGTAATGTATGGATTTCATTATCTCTTTGGGAGTATGTTAATCTATGGAAGTAATCTGTTGCTTTCACTTCGCTGTGGAAACATGGGTCCATTCACCGATGAAGATTAATCCTGTTCCTGTGTGGGAATTCACTTTTGTTCCCTCATAGACATCTGCTGAACAACTTATGAGCGCTGATGAAATTTGAATGCTGTTTATATTTCTTAGATGATGTTTATAAGAAGAGAATTTGCATC
>NC_066562.1:5360100-5367600 GCF_024679095.1 Eriocheir sinensis
TATAAATGAACACTCCTTTGACTTCTATTCGGGAGCAGTAAGTAGCGGGCTTTTTTTTTTATATTTTTCTTTGCGCCCTTGAATTGTCTCCTTAGCTGTAAAAGAAGAAGAAGAAGAAGAAGAATCTAATATCGAAGTGGCGGAGACAGTTTTTTGACACTTGACCACTACAGAAAGACACATTTAATTAACCATTTCAACGACAACTATAAATGAACCTTGTATTGAGGTGGCAGAGATAGTTTTTTGACACTTGACCACTACAGAAAGACACCATTAATTAACCATTTCAACGAGCAATTACTTATGGGGTAGAAAATAGGCAAATCTGAAAGGCTGAGGAGGACCGTCTGGCACCGCTGGAGTGAACGCCCTTACGCCCACGCACGGCAGATGTTTTGATGTTCTCGAGGCCATTGACATCTGACCCACTGAAGAAGTCACTGAAGTAGGTAAATAGGTAAAGTTAGGTGCGCGTGCTATTGCTACGCGTGGCTCCAGTGCTCATCTCCGCTACGTTGTTCCTTTGAGACTTGGGTAGCCTTGTTTTAAGTAATCCTCCTCATCTTCCTCCTTCTCCTCCTCCTCCTCCTACACCTTCTCCTCCGTTTACTCCTCACCTACCCAACTTAGTCTTCAATAGAGTCTTCCTCCTCCTCCTCCTCCTCCACCTCCTCCCCCTACTCCTCCTCCTCCTCCTTCACCTACCCAATTTAGTCTTCCTCCTCCTCCTCCTCCTCCTCCTCCCCAACTTCGTCTTCAGTAGAGTCTTCCTCCTCCTTCACCTACCCAACTTAGTTTTCAGTAGAGGCTTCCTCCTCCTCCTCCTCCTCCTCCTCCTCCTCCTCCTCCTCCTCCTCCTCCTCCTCCTCCTCAGTTACCTTTCTTAGTCTTCAGTCAAGTCCTCCTCCTCCTCCTCCTCCTCCTCCTCCTCCTCCTCAGTTACCTTTCTTAGTCTTCAGTCAAGTCCTCCTCCTCCTCCTCCTCCTCCTCCTCCTCCTCAGTTACCTTTCTTAGTCTTCAGTCAAGTCCTCCTCCTCCTCCTCCTCCTCCTCCTCCTCCTCAGTTACCTTTCTTAGTCTTCAGTCAAGTCCTCCTCCTCCTCCTCCTCCTCCTCCTCCTCATCCTCAGTTACCTTTCTTAGTCTTCAGTCAAGTCCTCCTCCTCCTCCTCCTCCTCCTCAGTTACCTTTCTTAGTCTTCAGTCAAGTCCTCCTCCTCCTCCTCCTCCTCCTCAGTTACCTTTCCTAGTCTTCAGTCAAGTCCTCCTCCTCCTCCTCCTCCTCCTCCTCCTCCTCCTCAGTTACCTTTCTTAGTCTTCAGTCAAGTCCTCCTCCTCCTCCTCCTCCTCCTCAGTTACCTTTCTTAGTCTTCAGTCAAGTCCTCCTCCTCCTCAGTTGCTGCCTCAGTTACCTCTTCAGTAAGTTTTATCCTAATTGAAAAACTCGCAGGAGAGAGAGAGAGAGAGAGAGAGAGAGAGAGAGAGAGAGAGAGAGAGAGAGGAACTTTTGCAGATTAATTAAATTCGTGTGTCCTTAATTTCCATCCAAAAATTTTGCTTCAACTAATTTGTCATTATTATTATTATTATTATTATTATTATTATTATTATTATTATTATTATTATTACTATTGATGTTTTATACCATCACTACTACTACTACTGCTACTACTACTTCTACTACTACCACTACTGCTAACGCTGCTACTCTTACTACTATCAATATTATTTACACTACTTACGGTGATACTAGTACATTTTATAGTAGTAGTAGTAGTAGTAGTAGAAGTAGTAGTAGTAGTAGTAGTAGTAGTAGTGGTGATGGTGGTGGTGGTGGTGATCTTCATATAGTAAAAACAATGTTATTTTTTTCTCCACATTTGAGTTAAAGAGGAGTTAAAGAGGAGGAGGAGGGAAGGAAGAATAGAAGGAAGGAAGAATGAAAGTAAGGGAAAGAGAAGATGAGAAGGTTGATGAGATGAAAAAAGAAGGAATGAGGAGGGGAGGAAGGAAGGATAGAAGAAGGAAAGAAAGAGAGAAAAAGAAAAGCTGAGAAGGTTAAGGAGATGAAAAAGAAAGAAGAGGAGAAGGAATGAGAAAGAGGAGGAGGAGGAGGGGAGGAAGGAAGGATAGAAGGAAGAAAGAAAGGAAATTGAGAAGATTGAGGAGATGAAAGAGAGAGAAGAGAAGGAATGAGAAGGGGAGGAAGGAAGGACAGAAGAAAGAAAGAAAGAAAGGAAAAGAGAAGTTGAGAACGTTGAGGAGATGAAAAAAAAAGAAGAGAGGGAATGAGAAAGAGGAGGAGGAGGGGAGGAAGGAAGGATAGAAGAAAGAAAGAAAGAAAGGAAAAGAGAAGATGAGAAAGTTGAGGAGATGAAAAAAAAGGAAGAGAAGGAATTAGAAAAAGACGGAGGAGAGGAACGAAGAATAGAAGAAAGAAAGAAAGGAAGGGAGAAGTTGAGAAAGTTGAGATGAAGAAGGAGTTAGGAAGAGGAAGAGAAGAACGAATGAGAAAAGCGATAGAGAGAATATTATATCCAGTAAAAGGAGGAAGCGGATCTGTGTAGGAAAATAAAATAAAAAGGAAGAGCAAGAGAGAAAAGGAAAATAGATTCGAAGGGAGAGAAGGAGGAGGAGGAAGAAGAGGTGGAGGTGAAATTGGAGGAAAATAAATAGTGGAACGAAAAACGAAGGGAATTAGGAGAGGAAAAAAAAAGAGAGGAAGGAAAAGAAGCAAAACAGGAGGAGGCGAAGGATAGGAAGAATGAATAATTGAAGAAGAGGAGGAGGAGGAGGAGGAGGATTAAAGGGACAAGAAGCGTAGTTAATTGAAAAGCCGCGAAGGAAATAGGAAAAGAAATGAAAATTGAAAAGGATGAGGAAGAAAAAGAAGATTAAGAAGAAGAAAAAGCAGAAGGGAATGAATAAATGAATTGGGAAAAGAGGAAAAAGATTGACATGATTAACCAGAGAAGAAGAAGGAGGAGGAGGAGGAGGAGGAGGAGGAGGAGGAGGAGGAAGAGGAGGGTAGAAAAGAAGGAAGAGGAGGGTAGAAAAAAGAAGGAAGGTGAGGAAGAGGAAATAGAATAAATGAATTGGGAAAAGAGAAGAAAAAGATTGACATGATTAACCAAAGAAGGAGGAGGAGGAATAAGAGGAGGGTAGAAAAGAAGGAAGAGGAGGAGGAAGAGGAGGCTAGAAAAAGAAAGAAGGGGAGGAAGAAGAGATAGAATAAATGAATTGGGAAAAGAGAGGAAAAAGATTGCCATGATTAACCAAAGAAGAAGAAGGAGGAGGAGGAGGAGGAGGAGGAGGAGGAAGAGGAGGGTAGAAAAAGGGAGAAAGAAGGAAGAGGAGGAAGAGAAAGGTAAAAAAAAGAAGAAAGGAGAAAGAAGGGAGAGGAGGAAAAGGAGAATAGGAAGAAAATCAGACAGGAGACAATTATTTAAGATAGTAAAAAAATTAAGAAGAAAAAAATATAGAGAGAGAAATGATAATTGGTAAAGTAAGAATTAGAGGAAACATGGACGAGCAGGCTACAGAAAGGCAGGGACAGGGACCACATACCCGCTGAGAGATTGGGAATATGCGCCCCCACCCCACCCCCACCCCCCCTGCTGACCTTCCCCATAGAAGTATCGATGTCATGCCCCGCTAGTTGTAGTCCCTATCTCTCTACTGGTATAAGAACATAAGAAGGTAAGGAGTCTGCAGAGGCCGGTTGATGGCACCCACTATTGAACAGGGCAGGTTAGGTTAGGTTATGTCAAGGTAAGGTAGGTTAGGTTACATTAGGGTAGGTTAGATTACGTTAGGGTAGGTTAGGTTACGTTAGGATAGGTTAGATTACGTTAGGGTAGGTTAGGTTACGTTAGGATAGGTTAGATTACGTTAGGGTAGGTTAGGCCAGGTCAGATTACGTCAGGGTAGGTTAGGTTAGGTTAGATTACGTTAGGGTAGGTTAGGTTACGTTAGGGTAGGTTAGATTACGTTAAGGTAGGGTAGGTATGGTTAGATTACGCTAGGGTAGGTTAGTTTAGGTTAGATTACGTTAGGGTAGGTTAGGTTAGATTAGATTACGTTACGGTAGGTTAGGTTAGGTTAGATTACGTTAGGGTAGGTTAGGTTAGATTACGTTTGGGTAGGTTAGGATTATAATTATGAAGTGCGAGTAATTTTGAGTGGGATCACAGTGAGAGTATTTTCCAGCAGACCTCGGGGTTAGTTTCAAAGCTACGGCCAAGCGTTTTCACCCAGGGACCACAAACCCATAGAGAAATTGGATGTATGCGTCCGGGGTTAGTGGCGCATTATACCTCAACTTCTGCTGCTATTTCGACAACTAAGGAAGTAATACAGTTTTTCACCTTTCCAGTTGCAATACATGTGTGAAGAACTTGTTTGGGTTAGTCTCGGCTTCACGGCTGTTCGCTCTTCATAGTCACGTTTACTCTATAGGATAATGGTTCGACTGGCTGTTAGGAGGAGGAGGAGAAGGAAAATGGAGAAGTAAAAGACTGGAAAAGAAATGAGAATGATGATTAGGGAGATTAGGAATGAGAAGAGTAGATGAAGGAGGAGAAAGGAAATGAAGAAGTGAAAGACTAGAAAAGAAATGAGAATGATGATTAGGGAGATTAGGAATGAGAAGAGTAGATGAAGGAGGAGAAGGAAAATGAAGAAGTGAAAGACTAGAAAAGAAATGAGAATGATGATTAGGGAGATTAGGAATGAGAAGAGTAGATGAAGGAGGAGGAAGAAAATGAAGAAGTGAAAGACGAAACATTGGAAAAGAAATGAAAATGATGATGAGGGAGATTAGGAATGAGAAGAGTAGATGAAGGAGGAGGAAGAAGTGAAAGACGAAACATTGGAAAAGAAATGAGAATGATGATGAGGGAGATTAGGAATGAGAAGAGTAGATGAAGGAGGAGGAGGAGGAGGAGGAGGAAGAAAATGAAGAAGTGAAAGACGAAACATTGGAAAAGAAATGAGAATGATGATGAGGGAGATTAGGAATGAGAAGAGGAGTATAGTGAAGGTGAAGCAGGAGGAGAAGGAGAAGAGGGAAAATGAAGAAGGGAAGCACGAGCAACTGGAAAAGAAATAAAATGATAATGAGGGAGATCAGGAACAAGAAGAGGAGTAGATGAAGGTGGAGCAGGAGGAGGAGGAGGAGAAGGAAAATGAAGAAGGGAAGAACGAGAAATTGGAAAAGAAATAAGAATGATAATGAAGGAGATTAGGAACAAGAAGAGGAGTAGATGAAGGTGGAACAGGAGGAGGAAGAGGGGGAGAGAAAAGAAAATGAAGAAGTGATGGAGGAGAGATTGGAAAAGATGAGTGATAATGAGGTAGATTAGGCACAAGAATAAGAATAGGGAAAGGAGGAGGAGGTGGAATAGGAAAAAAAAGGGGAATGAGAAAGAAGAAGGAGAATAAGGAAGAATAGGAATAGAACGAAGAGAAAGATGACGATGAAGGAAAAATAGAAGAGAAAGAAGGAAATAAGAATGGAGAAAGAGGAATAGGAGGAGGAGGAGGAATACATAGGAAGAACAGACACCAGAAGACTTGTCGGTCTATGGCGAGGGTGTCTGTTTACTACCGCTACTACTAGTGATCTACGTGTGGCAGGACAGGACAGAATAGACGAAGGCTCCTCCCCACCCACCTCTCCCTCCGGCAACGTGGCGGCAGGAAACAGTTAGAAGAGAACACCATGTACCTTTAAGGAAGAAAGGGACATGGAAATTTTACAGTAAAGAGAGAAATAAGAGGAAATTACTACCCTTAACTTACGCTACTGGTGTGGGGGGAAATAAAATGCCATTAGGTTGTAGTCGTGCTGCAGTCTGCCTGACACATACGAAAAAGGGTCAGTAAACAGTGTATGTCGTTGATTCTTAAAACATTATAAAAGCTAGTATTAAATTGGACTCCTCACGATGGGGTGATATGTAGTTTCAGGGGTTACAGGTAGAGGTTCGATCCTCGTTTACCTTCGGTGCGGGGGTACGCTCCAGTATCCTGTCAACCTTTCTGTTCCCACACCTCACTCATCAGATGTATGCTACGTACATTAATTTTTTTTCTTTACAATGTTGTTAACTTACGCTACTTGTAATCTAAGCTGTGGGGGAAAATCTAAGCTGTGGGGGAAAATCTAAGCTGTGGGGGAAAATCTAAGCTGTGGGGGAAAAATCTAAGCTGTGGGGAAAAATCTAAGCTGTGGGGAAAATCTAAGCTGGGGAAAATCTAAGCTGTGGGGGGAAAATCTAAGCTGTGGGGGAGAATCTAAGCTGTGGGGGGGAAATCTAAGCTGTGGGGGGAAAATCTAAGCTGTGGGGAAAAAATCTAAGCTGCGGGGGGAAAATCTAAGCTGTGGGGGGGAAATCTAAGCTGTGGGGGGAAAAATCTAAGCTGTGGGGGAAAATCTAAGCTGTGGGGGAAAATCTAAGCTGTGAGGGGAAAATCTAAGCTGTGGGGGAAAATCTAAGCTGTGGGGGAAAATCTAAGCTGTGGAGGAAAATCTAAGCTGTGGGGGAAAATCTAAGCTGTGGGGGGAAAATCTAAGCTGTGGGGGAAAATCTAAGCTGTGGGGGGAAAATCTAAGCTGTGGGGGGAAAATCTAACCTTTTGGGGAAAATCTAAGCTGTGGGGGAAAATCTAAGCTGTGGGGGAGAAGAGACCGGAAAAAGAGAAAAGAAGAAAAACGAGGAAGAGGAAGAGGAAGAGGGAAAAGAGAAGGAAGAGGAAGAGTAGGAGTAAGAGGTAGAGTAACAACAACAGTAGTCGTAGTAGTAGTAGTAGTAGTAGTAGTAATAAGTATATAATAATTTGGTTCATTTAGACGCGAAGGAAAAAGGAAAGGAAAGAAGAGATTAAAAGTTGTATTAAAATTGTATGAAACGCGGAAAAAGTTTGAACGTTGGAGAAATAGGAGAGAGAGAGAGAGAGAGAGAGAGAGAGAGAGAGAGAGAGAGAGAGAGGTCTCTTCCTCTTGACTCTTTATTGATTTCGTCTCTCTCTCTCTCTCGCTCGCTCGCTCAAAATACCAAAATAGAGAACTACCTACACGAAATAGATTTTTCAGAGAGAGAGAGAGAGAGAGAGAGAACTGACAGTCAGATACAGATAGATAGATTGATAGACAGAGATAAATAGATAGATAGACAGACAGGCAGAGATAGACAAGCTAATCAGAGAGAGAGAGAGAGAGAGAGAAATACGTAGAAAGACAGTCAAATAGATGAACTTATCAGGTAGGAGAGAGAGAGAGAGAGAGAGAGAGAGAGAGAGAGTAATATATGTAAATTCATGTACAGAAATGTAAATGAGGATGCGGACTTATGTTTACAAATTACTCTCATTATTGTGTGGGAGGGAGGGGGAGAGAGAGGGAGAGAGGGAGGTGGAAGGGAGAGAGAGAGAGTGGGAGGTAGGCTGTGTGGAGCGTGGTAGGGGATAGGAGGAGGAGGAGGAGGAGGAGGAGGGAAA
>NC_066562.1:5372600-5385100 GCF_024679095.1 Eriocheir sinensis
GAATTAAAGAGAAGGGGAAACATGGAAACATGGACGAGCAGGCGCCAGAAAGCCTATTGGCTCATTGTTAGGCTGCCTGCTGTCAGTGATTTAATCAATCCGTCAGCCACAGGAGTGGCTTGCGGGAGGGATTAAAGCACTACTGCAGGTACTCGTGGATACATTTAGTTCACTCCCGAAGCAGGAAAGTGACGGTTAATGCGATTTTTAAAGGAGTTGATTGTTTCCACACTAACCACTCCTCCAGGAAGGCTGTTCCAGTGGCGGACGACTCTTCGAAAAATAACTCCTGCCGATATCCGTACTGCATCGCTTGGCTTGAATTGTTTTACCGTTGTTTCTTGTCCTGGGTTAGTTTGGAGTGATCAACATTGCTGAACTTGTTGAGGTACTTAAAGACTTGTATCATGTCTCCCCGCAGTCGTCTCTTTTCCAACGTGAAAAGGTTGAGTGGCTTGAGTTGTTCTTCGTAAGGTTGCGTCCTCAGTGATGGGACCATTTTCGTAAGATCACCGAGAGATGGAGGAGGAGGGAAGGAAGAGAGGAGGGAGTGCTTTAATAATAATCTTTTTCGCTGGTCATTGGCTTTCGGTTGCCTGCTTTTCCATGTGTATGTTTTCTTCTTCGCCAACATGACCTCAGTTAAACACACGTGACATGATTCCTCCTCCTCCTCCTCCTCCTCCTTTACTCCTAAAAATCTCTCCTCTTCCTCCTCCTCCTCCTTGTCCTTCTCTGCGGCCCCCCAACGCATTTACTCCTAAAATCTCTCCTCCTCCTCCTCCTCCTCCTCCTAACGCACCTGGCTAAACCTCTAATGGGGAGAAGATAGAAGGGAGGAAAGTGCTAATAGGTAATGGAGGGTGATATTGGAGGGGGAGGGGGAGGAGTGGGAAGTGGGTGTTCTTTTTTTTGTTGTTGTTGTTTTTTGAAGGTCTGTTTTGGGTGGTGATCTTAGTGGTGGTGGTAGTGGTGATGATGGTGGTTGTGGTGTTGGTGGTGGTAGTGGAGGTGGTGATGGTGGTTGTGGTGGTAGTGGTGGTGGTTCTTACTGCTCCCGCTCTTAGCCTCATTGAAATCTCTCAGTTTCTCTCTCTCTCTCTCTCTCTCTCTCTCTCTCTCTCTCTCTCTCTCTCTCTCTCTCTCTCTCTCTCTCTCTCTCTCTCTCAGCGTGTTTTAATGTCCGACAGGTAAAGTAAACAAGCTATTAAACCTACCTGTGTGTGTGTGTGTGTGTGTGTGTGTGTGTGTGTGGAGAGAGAGAGAGAGAGAGAGAGAGGTAACTACAGATTCTACTTCCTTTTTCCATATTCTCTTCCTTGTTATCTTTATCATTATTTTTATTTTTATTTTCCTTCTGCTTTTCCTTCTTCTGTTTTTATATCTTTCGTTTTTTTCCATACATTTTCTTTTTTTTCTCCTCCTCCGCCTTCTTCTTCCTCCTCCTTTTCTTTATTCTCTTTTTTCTCATCATCATCATTATTTTTTTTTCATCTTTTCCTCCTCCTTTCTCTACATCTTATTCGTTTTTTCTTATCCTCATTCATTTCCTACTTTTTCTCCTCCTCTTCCTCCTCCTCCTCCTCCTCCTCCTTATTCTCCTCCTCCTTATCTTTATCATTATTTTCATTTCCTTCTCGTTTTCCTCCTGTCTATATCTTTTCCTTTTTTCTTATCCTCATTCATTTCCTACCTTTTCTCCTCCTCCTCCTCCTCCTCCTCCTCCTCCTCCTCCTTATCTTTATCATTATTTTCATTTCCTTCTCGTTTTCCTCCTTCTGTCTATATCTTTTCCTTTTTTCTTATCCTCATTCATCTCCTACCTTTTCTCCTCCTCCTCCTCCTCCTCCTCCTCCTTATCTTTATCATTATTTTCATTTCCTTCTCGTTTTCCTCCTGTCTATATCTTTTCCTTTTTTCTTATCCTCATTCATTTCCTACCTTTTCTCCTCCTCCTCCTCCTCCTCCTCCTCCTCCTCCTTATTCTCATCTTCCTTATCTTTATCATTATTTTCATTTCCTTCTCGTTTTCCTCCTTCTGTCTAAATCTTTTCCTTTTTTCTTATCCTCATTCATCTCCTACCTTTTCTCCTCCTCCTCCTCCTCCTCCTCCTCCTCCTTATCTTTATCATTATTTTCATTTCCTTCTCGTTTTCCTCTTTCTGTCTAAATCTTTTCCTTTTTTCTTATCCTCATTCATTTCCTACCTTTTCTCCTCCTCCTCCTCCTCCTCCTTATCTTTATCATTATTTTCATTTCCTTCTCGTTTTCCTCTTTCTGTCTAAATCTTTTCCTTTTTTCTTATCCTCATTCATCTCCTACCTTTTCTCCTCCTCCTCCTCCTCCTCCTCCTCCTCCTTATCTTTATCATTATTTTCATTTCCTTCTCGTTTTCCTCTTTCTGTCTAAATCATTTCCTTTTTTATTATCCTCATTCATCTCCTACCTTTTCTCCTCCTCCTCCTCCTCCTCCTCCTCCTTATCTTTATCATTATTTTCATTTCCTTCTCGTTTTCCTCTTTCTGTCTAAATCTTTTCCTTTTTCTTATCCTCATTCATCTCTACCTTTTCTCCTCCTCCTCCTCCTCCTCCTCCTACTTATATTTATAATTATATTCATTTCCTACTCTTTTTCCTCTTTCTGTATAAATATTTTCCTTTTTTATTATCCTCATTCATCTACTTCATTTTCTCCTCCTCCTCCTCCTCCTCCTCCTCCTCCTCCTCCTTATCTTTATCATTATTTTCATTTCCTTCTCGTTTTCCTCTTTCTGTCTAAATCTTTTCCTTTTTTCTTATCCTCATTCATTTCCTACCTTTTCTCCTCCTCCTCCTCCTCCTCCTCCTTATCTTTATCATTATTTTCATTTCCTTCTCGTTTTCCTCCTTCTGTCTAAATCTTTTCCTTTTTTCTTATCCTCATTCATTTCCTACCTTTTCTCCTCCTCCTCCTCCTCCTCCTCCTCCTTATCTTTATCATTATTTTCATTTCCTTCTCGTTTTCCTCCTTCTGTCTAAATCTTTTCCTTTTTTCTTATCCTCATTCATTTCCTACCTTTTCTCCTCCTCCTCCTCCTCCTCCTCCTCCTCCTTATCTTTATCATTATTTTCATTTCCTTCTCGTTTTCCTCTTTCTGTCTAAATCTTTTCCTTTTTTCTTATCCTCATTCATTTCCTACCTTTTCTCCTCCTCCTCCTCCTCCTCCTCCTCCTCCTCCTTATCTTTATCATTATTTTCATTTCCTTCTCGTTTTCCTCCTTCTGTCTAAATCTTTTCCTTTTTTCTTATCCTCATTCATTTCCTACCTTTTCTCCTCCTCCTCCTCCTCCTCCTCCTTATCTTTATCATTATTTTCATTTCCTTCTCGTTTTCCTCCTTCTGTCTAAATCTTTTCCTTTTTTCTTATCCTCATTCATCTCCTACCTTTTCTCCTCCTCCTCCTCCTCCTCCTCCTCCTCCTTATCTTTATCATTATTTTCATTTCCTTCTCGTTTTCCTCCTTCTGTCTAAATCTTTTCCTTTTTTCTTATCCTCATTCATTTCCTACCTTTTCTCCTCCTCCTCCTCCTCCTCCTCCTCCTCCTTATCTTTATCATTATTTTCATTTCCTTCTCGTTTTCCTCTTTCTGTCTATATTTTTTCCTTTTTTCTTATCCTCATTCATCTCCTACCTTTTCTCCTCCTCCTCCTCCTCCTTATCTTTATCATTATTTTCATTTCCTTCTCGTTTTCCTCCTTCTGTCTAAATCTTTTCCTTTTTTCTTATCCTCATTCATCTCCTACCTTTTCTCCTCCTCCTTATCTTTATCATTATTTTCATTTCCTTCTCGTTTTCCTCCTTCTGTCTATATCTTTTCCTTTTTTCTCATTCGTTTCCTACTTATTTTCCTTTTCCCTTCCTCCTCCTCCTCCTTATTCTCATCTTCCTCATCTTCATTTTTATTTTCCTTCACCTTTTCCTCCTATCTTTTTATCTTTTCCGTTTTTTCTATTTTTTATACATTTCCTACATTTTTCACCTTTCCTCCTCCTCCTCTTCCTCTTCCTCTTCCTCCTCCTTCTTCCTTCTCCTATCTTCATATCGTTTGTTTTTCTCTTTCTCATTCATTTCCTTCTTCTCCTTCTTCTCCATATCATCATTCATCTCTTCTCATTATACTTTACTCCCTATTCTTTCTCCTCCTCTCTATCATCATTATTATTATTAGCTTCATCATCATCATCATCATCATCATCATCATCTGCCTAGTCTTTTCCTCGTTTTCCTTTCTCTTTTCTTTATCCAAATTTTGCTTCCATTCCCTCTTTCCAGAATTTAATGTTGCTTTTTCCTGTCAGAGAGAGAGAGAGAGAGAGAGAGAGAGAGAGAGAGAGAGAGAGATTGCACAATTGACGGATTCTTGTGATGGTGATGGGTGGTGAGTGAAGGGGGGTGGGGGGAAGGAGGGGCGGTGGTAGTCAAGTCAGAGAGAGAGAGAGAGAGAGAGAGAGTTGACACATTAGTCCTTGGATAAGATATCTTTTGGTGATGGCTAGTAGCTCTCTCTCTCTCTCTCTCTCTCTCTCTCTCTCTCTCTCTCTCTCCCTCTCTCTCTCTCTCTCTCTCTCTCTCTCTCTCTCTCTCTCTCATCTACCTGCCCACCTAATGGCTCTGTGTGATATGTCGGATTTCTATAATGTTCTCAGTCTGTTCCGCCTCTCTCTCTCTCTCTCTCTCTCTCTCTCTCTCTCTCTCTCTCTCTCTCTCTCTCTCTCTCTCTCTCTCTCTCTCTCTCTCTCTCTCTCTCTCTCTCTCTCTCTCTCTCTCTCTCTCTCTCTCTCTGACAAACACACATGTACAAATTTATGAAGGTATCTTTTATGACGGCAAATGATCGTGTGTACATTATTATTACGAGCGAGAGAGAGAGAGAGAGAGAGAGAACATGTGTCGCGTAACATATTAACAAAACTTCATCTTCTTCTTTTTCTTCTTCTTCTTCTTCTTCTTCTTCTTCTTCTTCTTATTATTATTATTATTATTATTATTATTATTATTATTATTATTATTATTATTACTACTACTACTACTACTACTACTACTATTACTATTACTATTACTACTACTAAGATCACCGTCATTCAGGCAGTAAGGTGTATTTTTTCATCATATTTCCTCTTCATTCATTCACCATCATTCATTATCATTATTCACTATCATATATCAGTACATCTCTGTCATTATCATTATCACTCGTATTCTCATCAGATTGATTGATCTTATATGAATTTAGTGGTAATATGTAAATCCAATTTTTAGATGATTTGGCACCAGACGTATAAATAATGCAGAGACAGACAGACGGATAAACTGACAGACAGACATACAGACAGTCAGACGGATAGACAAACAGACAGACAGAGACAAACATACATAGACAGATAGACAGACAGACAAACATATATACAGACAGACAGGTAGACAAACAGACAGACAAACAAACAAACATACATACATACAGACAGACAGACAGACAGACAAACATAGAGACAGACAGATAGACAAACAGACAGACAGACAGACAGATAGACAAACAGACAGACAAACATAGAGACAGACAGACAGACAGGAAAACATATATACAGACAGACAGACAGACAGGTAGACAAACAGACAGACAAGCAAACAAACATACATACATACAGACAGACAGACAGACAAACATAGAGACAGACAGATAGACAAACAGACAGACAGACAGACAGATAGACAAACAGACAGACAGACAAACATAGAGACAGACAGACAGACAGGAAAACATATATACAGACAGACAGACGGATAGACTAACAAACAGACAGGCAAACATATATCAGACAGACAACGACGAAAGCATAATCACCTCCTTAGTGCGGTCGATAGCAATACATGATTCAAACTTGTAAGCAAAACATTATTTATTAACAAACGCGTAAATCAATCAATCAGCAAATGAATGAATAAACAAAAATAGTTCCTCGTTATTGTAAAATCTGTTTGTGTCGGCAACAGATTAATATTTCGCTTCGATAAAACAGATTTTGACTTTTAAAAATATAGGCATTACATGAGCTTGGGGGGGAGAGAGAGAGAGAGAGAACAGCCTTCCCGCATCTCCCTCACACTGAAGACCTAAAAAGAAAATCCGCCGATGAATTCTCCACTAACCCATATTGGTGGAAGAGGGGGAGGAGGAGGAGGAGGAGGAGGAGGCGGGGGAGGGGGGAAGGTCACTAAAACCCCCTATCCCCTCTTCCTAAAACCCCTCTCTTTCTTCCCCTCCTCCTCCTCGTCCTCCTCCTCCTCCTCCTCCTCTTCCTCCTCCTCCTCCTTTACTCACCTTTCTTGTTCCCTAATGGCGAGGTAAGGGAGATTTTGGAGGTAAAGGGAGGGAAGGTAGGGGTTAATGGAGGAAAGGGGGGGGAGGGGGATGGAGGTAAAAGGGAGAGAGAAGGGAGGAAGAGAGTGGACCTTTAAGTGCTGACCCCTCTCTCTCTCTCTCTCTCTCTCTCTCTCTCTCTCTCTCTCTCTCTCTCTCTCTCTCTCTCTCTCTCTCTCTCTCTCTCTCTCTCTCTCTCTCTCTCTCTCTCTCTCTCTCTCTCTCTCTCTCTCTCTCTCTCTCTCTCTCTCTCTCTCTCTCTCTCTCTCTCTCTCTCTCTCTCTGTCATCATAAAAATCACTAAATAAAATAAATATAAACAAAACAAACAAGAAAAACAAGTCAATAAGTAAACAAATAAACAATAGACGATCTAATCCTTTAAAATCTATAAGTGAAGGGATCTGATGCCACAGGTAATAAAAAAAAAGAAAATCTACAAACAGGTTAAGTGGAGTTACCTTGGTGTTTATGGAGGAGGAAGAAGAAGAAGAAGAAGAAGAAGAAGAAGCAGAAGGTGGAAAGAAAGAAATACGGAAAAAGAAGTAAAAAAAAAAGAAGGAAGAGGAAAAAGGAGTGGAAAAAAAAGAAGAAAGAAAGAAAGAACAAAGTAAAAAAAAAGAGGAAAGAGGAAGAGAACAAGAAGATTAGGAGGAAGAGGAAAAAGAAGAAGAAAGAGGAAGAGAACAAAAATATTAGGAGTAAGTGGAAACGAGAAAGAGGAAAAAAGGAGTAAAAAATAAAGAAGAAAATGAAGAAAAGAATAATTCCCTAAATATTGAAGCAAGGAAAATAGGAGTAGGTGGAAACGAGGGAGAGGAAAAAGAAGAAGAAAAGAATGATTGCCTAAATAGTGAAGCAAGGAAAATAGGAGTAGGTGGAAACGAGGAAAAAGGAGAGTAGGAAGAAGAAGAAGAAGGATTCCCGTAAGATTGGAAGAACCGGACCAGATGGAAGCCAGGAAGAGGAAAAGGAATATGGACTGTTTCTTACGAGAGATCTCCACTGGCAAATGGTACAAAGTCTTGCCAGTGGAGATCTCCCGCCAGCAACGCTCCTGCCCTCACCGCTCCGTCCACGAGAACACAAGAACACAAGGGGTCGCATTACAAGACATATGGCCGCCCAAGAACACATATTTGACAAGGCTTTCGTAGGAGTGGTGGGGATTTCCAGGGGTAGTTGTATGACCCTGGTGGTAGTGTGAGTCTTCTTCTGTACCATGAACCTGAAGAAACACATATTTGACAAGGCTTTCGTAGGAGTGGTGGGGATTTCCAGGGGTAGTTTTATGACCCTGGTGGTAGTGTGAGTCTTCTTCTGTACCATGAACCTGAAGAAACACATATTTGACAAGGCTTTCGTAGGAGTGGTGGGGATTTCCAGGGGTAGTTGTATGACCCTGGTGGTAGTGTGAGTCTTCTTCTGTACCATGAACCTGAAGAAACACCCACTGGAACCCGACTGACCCCCTCTTTGACCTTTAGAAATGGCTGATGTGAGGAGCGAGTGTGTCTTGTAATACCAACCAAGGAGTCTGCAAGAGGCCAAGCAGCTTATAAGGGGCAGCTCATCTATACCTAGCCCCACCCATCACTCCTATCCATGAACTCGTCTAACCTCTTCTTGAATGTATCTGTGGTATTGATGTAATCTAACCTCACTATCCATGAACTTATCCAACCTCTTCTGGGGGCTTCGTGGTGCAGTGGTTAACACACTCGGCTCACAACCGAGAGAGCCCGGGTTCGATTCCCGGGCGGAGTGGAAAATCACCATCTTCAACACTAAACATCCTCGGTCTATCCTTAACTCAAAATCTCAACTGGAAACTTCACATCTCCTCTCTCGCTAAATCAGCTTCCTCGAGGTTGGGCGTTCTGTATCGTCTCCGCCAGTTCTTCTCCCCCGCGCAGTTGCTATCCATATACAGGGGCCTTGTCCGCCCTCGTATGGAGTATGCATCTTACGTGTGGGGAGGCTCCACTCACACAGCTCTTCTGGACAGAGTGGAGTCTATAAGGTTCTTCGTCTCATCAGCTCTCCTCCTCCTACTGATAGTCTTCTACCTCTTAAATTCCGCCGCGATGTTGCCTCTCTTTCTATCTTCTATCGATATTTCTACGCTGACTGCTCTTCTGAACTTGCTAACTGCATGCCTCCCCCTCTCCCGCGGCCCCCCTGCACACGACTTTCTACTCATGCTCATCCCTATACCGTCCAAACCCCTTATGCAAGAGTTAACCAGTATCTTCACTCTTTCATCCTTCACGCTGGTAAACCCTGGAACAATCTTCCTTCATCTGTATTTCCTCCTGCCTACGACTTGAACTCTTTCAAAAGGAGGGTATCAGGACACCTCTCCTCCCGAAATTGACCTTTCGGCCACCTCTTTTGATTCTTTTTTGGGAGCAGCGAGTAGCGGGCTTTTTTTTATTATTGTTTTCTTTTTGTGTGTGCCCAGGAGCTGTGTCCTTTGTTGTAAAAAAAAAAAAAAAAAACTACGCCCCTGTCCACCCAGCAGTGAATGGGTACCAGGTATTAATCGGGGGTTGTGTCCCGTCTCCTGGGATCTGTTCCCTTCTCCTATAATTCCTTCCCCTTCTGTCTCTGTCCGGCATATGACCACAGATGTTGCGCCCACTAAACGAAACTTTCCAACTTTCCAACCTCTTCTTGAATCTGTGGTATTGGCCTAATCTAACCTCGCTATCCATGAACTTATCTAACCTCTTCTTGAATGTATCTGTGGTGTTGACCTAATCTAACCTCGCTATCCATGAACTTATCTAACCTCTTCTTGAATGTGTCTATCGTATTGGCACTCACCACATGACTGCCAAGCCTGCTCCACTCATCCACCACTCTTAGTAAACGAATTCTTGCCTGTGTCCTTGTTGAATCTGAATGTATCCAACTTGCACCCATTGCTACGTGTCCTGCCCGGCTCTTTTACCACCTGAACCTTATTAACATCACCCTTATTAAAGCTCTTCATCCATTTATAAACTTCGATCAAGTCTCCTCGTAACCTTCGCCGTGCTAGAGAGTGCAATCCTCGTATGGCAAGTTTCTTAACCAGTGAATCATTTTTGTCATGCTCCTCGTTAACCGGTATTAGCATATTAATGTGAATCGTATAGTGCCGAGAGAGAGAGAGAGAGAGAGAGACAGACAGACAGACAGACAGACAGACAGACAGACAGACAGACAGACAGACAGACAGACAGACAGACAGACAGACAGAGAGAGAGAGAGAGAGAGAGATCTACCGCCTCCATTATTGTATTATATAAGAAAAAAAGGTCGGCAAAACATGACTTCCCTCTTGTCTGCGTCTCGGTCAGTCTCTACCTCTGAGTGGCCCCAAACACTCCCGGCAATTATGGACTTCAACGTATTCCCGTCGCTAATGCCGAGCTGACCGGACGATAATTAGACGTGGAGGACTTCTACCTTTCTGAACATTAGCTACTTAGCAACCACTCGGTACATTAGCCACTCGCCATTAACTATCAGACTCCCAGACTTCCCAAACAGGTCAGCTATGGTGCCGCCGAGGACCTCCGTGCATTCCTTTAGCACCCGCGGGAATCTTCTGAACCTCGGCCCATATCCTTAAAGATTCGAGACCCAGGCACACACATTTGACAAGGCTTTCGTAGGTGTTGTGGGCATTTCCAGGGGTAGTTTTATGGCCCTGATGGTAGTTTGACCCTTCTTCTTTACCTTGAACGCGGAAAAGCACCCAAGATAACCCGTTTAATCTTTTTTTTGGCCTTTGGTAATGGTTCACTCACTTTCCCTTCCCATCGACTCACTTTCGGCCCTCAATCACACATATTTGCCAAGGCGTTCATAGGAGTTGTGGGCATTTCCAGGGGTAGTTTTATGGCCCTGGTGGTAGTTTGACCCTTCTTCTGTACCATGAGCGCAAAAAAAATAACTCATTAGAACTTGACTCATTTCCTCTTCGGCAATATTCTCAAACATTTCGTCTCCCAAGCACACGTATTTGACAAGCTTTCATAGGAGTTGTGGGCATTTCCAGGGGTAGTTTTATGGCCCTGGTTGTAGTTTGACCCTTCTTCTGTACCATGAGCGCAAAAAATAACGAAGAACCCCGTTAATCTCCCATTTAGCCTTTGGAAATGGTCGATGTGAAGGCTCTCTGTTCTCAAACATTTCGTCTCCCAAGCACACGTATTTGACAAGCTTTCATAGGAGTTGTGGGCATTTCCAGGGGTAGTTTTATGGCCCTGGTTGTAGTTTGACCATTCTTCTGTTCCATGAGCGCAAAAAAATCACTCATTACAACTTGATTCATATCCTTTTCGGCCATATTCTCAAACATTTCGTCTCCCAAGCATACGTATTTGACAAGCTTTCGTAGGTGTTGTGGGCATTTCCAGGGGTACTTTTATGGCCCTGGTGGTAGTTTGACTTCCTCTGTACCATGAACGTGAAGAAACACCCAAGAGAACCCGTTTAATCACCATTTTAGCCTTTGGAAATGGTCGATGTGAAAGACTGAATCGTGTGAGTGCCATATTCTTAAACATTTTGGCCCTGAAGCACACATATTTGCCAAGGCTTTCGTAGGTGTTGTGGGCATTTCCAGGGGTACTTTTATGGCCCTGGTTGTAGTTTGACCTTTCTTTTGTACCATGAACGTGAAAAAACACCCATTACAACTTGATTCATATCCTTTTCGGCCATATTCTCAAACATTTCGTCTCCCAAGCACATGTATTTGACAAGCTTTCGTAGGTGTTGTGGGCATTTCCAGGGGTACTTTTATCGCCCTGGTTGTAGTTTGACCCTTCTTTTGTACCATGAACGCGAAGAAACACCCAAGACACCCCGTTTAATCCCCTTTTTGGCCTTTGTAAATGGTTGACGTGAGAGACTGAATCGTGTGAGTGCCATATTCTTAAACATTTTGGCCCTGAAGCACACATATTTGCCAAGGCTTTCGTAGGTGTTGTGGGCATTTCCAGGGGTACTTTTATGGCCCTGGTTGTAGTTTGACCCTTCTTTTGTACCATGAACGTGAAGAAACACCCATTACAACTTGATTCATATCCTTTTCGGCCATATTCTCAAACATTTCGTCTCCCAAGCATACGTATTTGACAAGCTTTCGTAGGTGTTGTGGGCATTTCCAGGGGTACTTTTATCGCCCTGGTTGTAGTTTGACCCTTCTTTTGTACCATGAACGTGAAGAAACACCCAAGACACCCCGTTTAATCTCCATTTTAGCCTTTGGAAATGGTTGACGTGAGAGACTGAATCGTGTGAGTGCCATATTCTTAAACATTTTGGCCCTGAAGCACACATATTTGACAAGGCTTTCGTAGGTATTGTGGACATTTCCAGGGGTACTTTTATGGCCCTGGTTGTAGTTTGACTCTTCTTTTGTACCATGAACGTGAAGAAACACCCAAGACACCCCGTTTAATCTCCATTTTTGGCCTTTGTAAATTGTTGATGTGGGAGGCGGAAGCGTCTGAGCATAGCGGCCGTAGTCTTCACCGGCAGAACCACTCGGCCGCTCTCGGAACAGGTGTCGCTTGGTCCATCATTGCGCTACTCAGGGACACAAGCAAAGGCATTAAAAGGAAAACTCAAGATTCTCGCGTCCAAGACCAAGATTTTTACCGCCAGATAGATAGATAGAAAGAACGATAGATAGATAAATAGAGAGAGATAGAAGAAGAGTAAGAGGAAGAAGGGAAGGAAAACTCAAGATTCTCGCGTCCAAGACCAAGATTTTTACCGCCAGATAGAAAGATAGAAAGAACGATAGATAGATAAATAGAGAGAGATAGAAGAAGAGTAAGAGGAAGAAGGGAAGGAAAACTCAAGATTCTCGCGTCCATGACCAAGACTTTGATGGACAGATAGATAGATAGAAAGAACGATAGAGAGAGAGAGAGAGAGAGAGAGAGGAATAAGGGAGGAAAAAGGAAGGAAGGGAAAGAATATTTGAAGGTAAGGAGCGAAAACGGAGAGAGAGAGAGAGAGAGAGAGAGAGAGAGAGAGAGAGAGCAAAATATCTTAACTTGGAGAATAGAGGAATTGGAAGGCTCTATGTCCAC
>NC_066562.1:5392600-5400100 GCF_024679095.1 Eriocheir sinensis
TTCCTCCCATTTACTCACTTTCCTCCCATTTCTCCTTTCCTCCCATTTACTCACTTTCCTCCCATTTACTCACTTTCCTTCCATTTACTCACTTTCCCCTCCCATTTACTCACTTTCCCCTCCCATTTACTCACTTTCCCCTTCCATTTACTCACTTTCCCTCCCATTTACTCACTTTCCCTCCCATTTACTCACTTTCCCTTCCATTTACTCACTTTCCCTTCCATTTATTCACTTTCCCTCCCATTTACTCACTTTCCCCTCCCATTTTCTCACTTTCCCAAACCATTTACTAACTTTCCTCCCATTTACTCACTTTCCTCCCATTTACTCACTTTCCCTTCCCTTTACTCACTTTACCCTCCCATTTACTCACTTTCCCCTCTCATTTACTCACTTTCCCTCCCATTTACTCACTTTCCCTTCCCATTTATTCACTTTTCCTCCCATTTACTCACTTTCCCTCCCATTTACTCACTTTCCCTTCCCATTTATTCACTTTCCCTCCCATTTATTCACTTTTCCCTCTCATTTACTCACTTTCCCTTCCATTTACTCACTTTCCCCTCCCATTTACTTACTTTCCCTTCCCATTTACTCACTTTCCCTCCCATTTACTCACTTTCCCTCCCATTTACTCACTTTCCCTCCCATTTACTCACTTTCCCCTTCCATTTACTCACTTTCCCTCCCATTTACTCACTTTCCCCTCCCATTTACTCACTTTCCCTCCCATTTACTCACTTTCCCTTCCATTTACTCACTTTCCCTCCCATTTACTCACTTTCCCCTCCCATTTACTCACTTTCCCCTTCCATTTACTCACTTTCCCCTCCCATTTACTCACTTTCCCCTCCCATTTACTCACTTTCCCTCCCATTTACTCACTTTCCCTTCCCATTTATTCACTTTTCCTCCCATTTACTCACTTTCCCCTCCCATTTACTCACTTTCCCTTCCATTTACTCACTTTCCCCTCCCATTTACTCACTTTCCCCTCCCATTTACTCACTTTCCCTCCCATTTACTCACTTTCCCCTCCCATTTACTCACTTTCCCTCCCATTTACTCACTTTCCCTCCCTCCATTTACTCACTTTTCCCCTTCTTCTTCCTTTTCCTTCCATTTACTTTTCTTCCCTCTTTCCATTTACTCACTTCCCTTTCCTTTCACTTTCCTCCATTTACTCACTTTCCCTTCATTTACTCACTTTCCCCTCCATTCATAATTTCCTCCCATTTACTCCTTTCCCTCTTTTCCTTTTCTTCTTCTTCTTCTTCTTACTCTCTTCTTCTTTTCCTCCTCTTCCTCCTCCTCCTCCTCATTTACTCTTCCCTATTACTCCTTTCCTCCCATTTACTTTTTTCTTCTTCTTCTTCTTCTTCTTCTTCTTCTTCTTCTTTTCCTCCTCTTCCTCCTCCTTATCATTATCTTTTATCTTCTCCTTCTTCTTCTTCTTTCTCCTCCTCTTCCTCCTCCTTATCATTATCTTTCATCTCTTTCCTCCTTTTGCTTTCTCTATAGTCCTCCTTTTTGCATTCCTTATATTGTTTTTCCTTTCTCTTCCCCTCTTTTCCTCTTTCCCCTTTCTTCTTTTTATCTTCCTTTTGCATTCCTTATATTGTTTTCCCTTTCTCTTCCCCTCTTTTCCTCTTTCCCCTTTCTTCTTTTTATCTTCCTTTTGCATTCCTTATATTGTTCTCCCTTCCTCTTCCCCTCTTTTCCTCTCTTCCCCCTTCTTCTTTGTTTTTCTTCCTTTTGTTTTCTTTTTTATTGTTTTCCCTTTCTCTTCCCCTCTTTTTCACTCTTTCCCCTTTCTTCTTTTACCTTTTTCTTCATTTTTGCTTTCTTCATAATGTTTTCCCTTCCTCTTCCCCTCTTTTCCTCTCTTCTTCTTCTTCTTCTTCACCCTCTTCTTCTTTTGCCCTCCTCTTCCTCCTCCTCCTCCTCTGTTTACTCTGCCTCCTATTCTTCTATTTTTCTTTTTCTTCTTCTTCTTCTTCTTCTTCTTCTTCTTCTTCTTCTTTTCCTCCTCTTCCTCCTCCTTATCATTATCTTTTATCTCTTTCCTCCTTTTGCTTTCTCTATAGTCCTCCCTTTCTCTTTCCTTGTTTTCTACTATGGCATTTAACTGCTCAACGCATTCTTTCTTTTATTTCTATCCTTTCGGTTCTAAACTTTCTATTCTTTCGGCAACAAACCTCATCTCGGTCCTAGAATCATACTTTTTTTCCTATTCTTTTTTACCTTATTTTCTTTTCTTTTGTTATTCTCTGTAGTTTTCCAATATATGTTTTCCACTTTTCCTTTCATTTCTTAATACTTTCTAACTCATTCGGGGACAAACCAACTCGGCCCCAGATTCATACTTTTTTTTATTTTCCTACATACCTTCCTTTCTGCTCTTTTGTTATTCTGTTGTTTTCCAATATATAATTTACACTTTTCCATTCATTTCTTCACACTTAACTTTTTCGGCAATAAACTTCAATTCGGTCCAAGAATCATACTTTTTTCCCCTTGTCTTTTTACCTTCCTTTCTATCACTTTGTTATTGTCTGTAGTTTTCCAATATATATTTTCCACTTTTCCATTCATTTCTTAACACTTAACTTTTTCGGCAACAAAGTTCAATTCGGTCCTAGAATCATACTTTTGTCCTTATCCTTTTACTTTCCTTTCTATTCTATTGTTATTCTCTATAGTTTTCCAATATATATTTTCCACTTTTCCATTCATTTCTTAACACTTAACTTTTTCGGCAACAAAGTTCAATTCGGTCCTAGAATCATACTTTTGTCCTTATCCTTTCACTTTCCTTTCTATTCTTTTGTTATTCTCTATAGTTTTCCAATATATATTTCCCACTTTTCCATTCATTTCTTTACACTTATTAACTCACTCGGCCACAAACCAACTCGGCCCTAGAATCATACTTTTTTTCCTTTCTTTTTTTTACCTTTCTATCCTCTTGCTATCGCCTCCACTTTTCCTATATTTTCCACTTTTCATTTAATTTCTTAACACTTAACTATTTCGGCAACAAACTTCAACTCGGCCCCAGCATCATACTTTTTCCTATTCTTTTTTCCTTGTCTTCGTTCGGTACATTTCCACGCTGTATTAGGCCGCGTTTTCGGCTACAGCGGACGGCTCGGCTCCGGGTTAGGCTGAATTCAGGCTAAGTTCGGTTCGGCTACATTTGCCAGCGTCAAATATTTGCCTTAAAGCCGAAACGTCCCTTTGCCGGAGTCTCCAGCTCACCCGCCCTCCTCCTCCTCCTCTTCGGCTCTTCTTCCTCCTCATCATCATCATCTTCCTCCTCCTCCTCTTCTTTATTTCCCTCCTCCTCCTTCCTTTCTTCTTTTACTTTTCTTCCTCCTCTGCCTCCTCCTCCTCTTCTTCCTCCTCATCATCATCTCCCTCCTCCTCCTCTTTCTCTTTTTCCTCCACCTCTTCTTTTTTTCCCTCCTCCTCCTTCCTTTCTTTTCCTTTTCTTCTTCCTCCTCCTTCTCCTCCTCCTCCTCCTGATAGTATTTGTGGTGGTAGTAATAGCTGTAATAGTGGTTGTAGGAGGAGGAGGAGGAAGAGGAAGAGAAGGAAGAATGATATTGCAGTTTTAACTCATTATTATTATTATTATTATTATTATTATTATTATTATTATTATTATTATTATTATTATTACTAACGTCTTTTCTTTTTCCATTTCAGGTGAGTTCGTGGAAGTAGCTGTCGGTATGTTATTAGAGAGCAGGAAGGGCGAGTTGTTGTTGTTTTTGTTATTATTATTATTATTATTATTATTATTATTATTATTATTATTATTATTATTATTGTTATTATTTTTATTTTTATTTACAGCATCGTCATTATCATTGGTGTTTTAGCTGATATGATATACGAACGTGTGTGTGTGTGCGTGTGTGTGTGTGTGTGTGTGTGTGTGTGTGTGTGTGTGTGTGTGTGTGTGTGTGTGTGTGTGTTATGGAAAAAAAAACTCATAAATAATCGAAGCAAACAAAGAAATAGCAGACACAAAACCACACACACACACACACACACACACACACACACACACACACATAGGTGAGAGGTGTACACGGGACAGGTGTACATAGATCATTAACCTTCCCGAGGGAGGAGGGGGAGGAGGAGGAGGAGAAGGAGGAGGAGGAAATACAGAGAGGATGTAAGGAATGGGAAGGAGGACGGACAGAGAGAGAGAGAGAGAGAGAGGATGTAAGGAACGGAAAAGAGGAGGAGGAAGAGGAGGAAAAGGAGGAATAACATGAGAGAGGAAAGAGAAAGGAAATGATTAGGTGGAGGAGGAGGAATAGGAGGGGGGATAAAGATAGAGAGAAGATGGGGAGGAGGAGAAGGAAGAAGGACGTGGAGAGGTCAGGAAGGAACGACCAGGAGGAGGAGGAGGAGGAGGAGGAGGAGAGAGGAACATTAAGAAGAGGAGGAAGTAGAAAAGGAACTGGAGGAGGAGGAGGAGATGGAGGAGGAGGAATAAAGCATTTAGACATGTTGAAAGAGGAATTAGAACCGCAGAAGAAGAAGAGGAAGAAGAAGAAGAAGAAGAAGAAGAAGAAGAAGAAGAAGAAAAAGAACAGAAAATAATATTGATACATAGACAAGTAAAGATAATTAGATAGAGAGAGAGAGAGAGAGATAGATAGACAAAGGTTGATAAATAAAATGAAAGAAAGAAAGAGAAAAAGGAAAAAACTGGAGAGAAAAGTAACAAAGAAAGAAAGAAAGAAAAGAAAAGGAACAAAAGAGAGAGAGAGAGAAAAAAGTTACTCAAATAATCAGAGAGAGAGAGAGAGAGAGACGCGGGAACGAAATAAAAAGAAAAGTGAGACGGGAAAAATGCGAGACGGAAAAAGGAAAAAGAAGAGAGAAAGAAAAGGGGAAGTGATAAAGATAATAATAGGAAGAGCGGATGAAATAATAATGCAAAAAAGAGGAGGAGGAGGAGGAGGAGGAGGAGATAAAGAAGAGGAAAAAGAAGGGCAGGGAACAAGAAAATGGGAAAAGAGGAGGAAGAAGAAGAAAAGAAGGAAGGAAATGAAGAAAGAATACCTGGAAAATGAACGAGGAAAAGGAGGAAAAGAAAGAAAAAAAGAGGAAAAAGGAGAAAGAGCAAGTGAATGGGAAAGGAGGAGGAAGAAGAAGAAAGGAAGGAAGGAAATGAAGAAAGAATACCTGGAAAATGAACGAGGAAAAGGAGGAAAAGGAAGAAGAAGGAAGAGGAAAAAGGAGAAAGATGAAGTGAATTTTTAAAGAAGAGAAAGAAGGAGGAAGAAGAAAGGAAGGAAGGGAAGAAAGAACACCTAGAAAATAAAAGAGGAAAATTAAAAAAAAAGAGGAAAAAAGAACAAGCAAGTGAATTTTTAAAGAAGAGGAAGAAGGAGGAAAAAGAAAGGAAGAAAGAAAGGGAAGAAATAAGAAAAAGAAGGAAAAGTTTATATTGAAAGACTTAAGAGGAAAAGGAGAAGGAGGAGGAGGAGGAGGTAGAAGATGAAGAAAATGAGGAAGAAGAAATATAAATAAACTGAAAGAGAAAGAGGAAGAGGAGGATGAAGTAAAGGAGTAAAAATAACATATAAAAAAGAAAGAGTTAAAGAAAGAGGAGGAGGAGGAGGAAACAGAGTAAATAGAAGGAAGAAGAGGAGGAGGAGGAAAAAGAATAAAGAGGAGAGGGAAGAAGAGGAGGAGGAGGAGGCAGGGGAGAGGGTAGTATTGGAAGAGGGAAGAAGGAGAGGTGGAGGAGGAGGAGGAGGAAGACGAGTATTTGAGAGAGAGAGAGAGAGAGAGACTCGCTACCGCTAGTCACGCTTCGCTGCTCCTCCCTAAGGCTCCTCCTCCTCCTCCTCCTCCTCCTCCTCCTCCTCCTCCTTTATTCTTCATCTCGTGATTTTCTCTTTTCCCGCTTTTTCCTTCTACATTTTTATTCCGGGTCAATTTTGTTCTTCGTTTTACGCGAGAGAGAGAGAGGTCTTAGTATTAGTTTGTCAAAGCTAGATTTAATTTGCTCTCTTGTTGTTGTTGTTGTTTACGAGTATATATTGTTTTTGTTATTGTTTATATTTGTTTTTTTCCTGTCTAATACAATCACTAGAACCTACTACTACCACTACTACTACTACTACCACTATTACTACTTCTACTACTACCACCACTACTACCACTACTACTACTACTATTACTTTAGCTGTGGCATAAATTAGTAGAAGTAGTAGTAATAGTGTTTCTGTATGTATATGTGTGTGTGTGTGTGTGTGTGTGTGTGTGTGTGTGTGTGTGTGTGTTAGAAAAGTCATATATGGCACACAGGACAAAAAAAAACAAAAGGATTTATTTTTCGTCCAAATTTTGACATACTTTTTATTTTGCTTGTATATATATTTATTTATTTATTTATTTATTTATTTATTTATACATTCATTCATTTATTCAGATTTATGACGACACACTGCAACATTAAATAATATACGTGTGTGTGTGTGTGTGTGTGTGTGTGTGTGTGTGTGTGTGTGTGTGTGTGTGTTCATCAGGAAACAAAAAAAAAAACATTTATTCATTCTGTTATTGGATTAATTTTTGGGTGTGAGTTTGCATATTTTTTTATTTTTTCACCTTTTTGTTTGTTTGTTTTTTGTTAATTCATTTTATGGTGTGGCTTAATTTCCTGTTTGTCTGTGAGTGTTCCGTGCTGTGGCTGTTTGTGTTGTTGTCGTTGTTGCTGCTTATGTTGTTACTACTATTACTACTATTGTCATTTTTACCACCACCACCACTACTGCTATTGCTTCTACTACTACTACTACTACTACTTTCTTTTCTTCTTTTTCTTCTTCTACTACTACTACTACTACTACTACTACTACTACTACTACTACTACTACTACTACTACTACTACCACCTCTACCAAAGACCTTATAAACCTCTCCTAACCTAACCATTTATACTACAACTACTACTACTACTACTACTACTACTACTACCACCTCTACCAAAGACTTATAAATCTATCCTAACCTAACTTAACCTAACCTAACCATTTATAATAATAATAATAATAATAATAATAATAATAATAATAATAATATTACTACTGCCACTTATAATCATCATCTTCATCCAATATTGTCCACTGCATAACAAAGCCCTTTCCCAACGTCCTCCACCTCTCTGTCTGGTGTTAGTGTACTTCATCCTGCTCCGACAAATGCTCCATCTCTCCCCCTGGTCCTCTGTCTGTCCTGTCGTCTGGTGTTAGTGTACTTCATCCTGCTCCGACAAATGCTCCATCTCTCCCCCTGGTCCTCTGTCTGTCCTGTCGTCTGGTGTTAGTGTACTTCATCCTGCTCCGACAAATGCTCCATCTCTCCACCTTGTCCTCTGTCTGTCCTCTCACAGTCCCTGGGTTACCGCTATGGTACTTTGGTTGTCCGTCTGGTATCAGTTCGACACATAATAAAATCGTT
>NC_066562.1:5415100-5420100 GCF_024679095.1 Eriocheir sinensis
CATTCCCTTCCTCTCATTTCCTTTCTCTTCCCTTCCCTTCCCTTTCACTCCTTTCCATCCCCTTCCCATGCCTTCCTTTCCCTTCTCTTCCCTTCCATTCCCTTCCCTTCCCTTCCCCTCCTTTCCATTCCATTCCGATACCTTACTTTCCCTTCCCTTCTGTTCCCTTCCTTTCCATTCCATTCCCATACCTTCCTTTCCCTTCCCTTCCCTTCCCTTCCACTCCTTTCCATTCCATTCCATTCCCATACCTTCCTATCCCTTCCCTTCCACTCCTTTCCATTCCATTCCCTTACCGTCCTTTCCCTTCCATTCCCTTCCTTTTCATTCCATTCCTATACCTTCCTTTCCTTTCCTTTTCATTCCCTTTCTTTTCATTCCATTCCCATACTTTCCTTTCCCTTCTCTTCCTTTTCATTCCCTTCCTTTCCCTTCCATTCCATTCCCATCCTTTCCCTTCTCTTCCCTTCCATTCCCTTCTCTTCCCGTCCTTTCCCTCTCCGTTATATCCTCATCCATCATCTCATATTTTATTTTCTTCTATTATTTCTTTCTCTTGTTTTCGTTTTGTCGTATTTCCTCTTTTTCTTTCATATTTCTCTTTCACAGTATTTTATTTTCTTCTTCCTCTTATTATTATTATTATTATTATTATTTCTTTCCTCTTTGCTTCCTATTTTTCTTTCCTTCTTTTGTTTATTCTCCTTTTTTTCTGGCGTTTATTTTTTCTTTATTTTTCTTTTATATTTTCTCTTCCTTTTTCGTTCTTTCTTTTTTTCATATTTTTGCTTTTTCACTTAATGCTTTCTTTCTTATGTTTTTCTTTATCTTTATTTTTTTATTATTTTCTTTTGTATTTTCCCCTTTCTTTTCATCCTCTTTTCCGTTATCCTTTCCTTTCCTTTTGTTTTTCTTTCCTTTCCTTTCGTTTTCCTTTCCTTTCTTTCCTTTCCTTTCGTTTTCCTTTCCTTTCTTTCCTTTTCTTTCCTTTCTTTCCTTCCTTCCTTTCTATTCCTTTTCCACTTCGTATTTTCATCTTTCTGCTTCTAATCCTTTCAATCTTTTCTTTTAATCTCAACTTCCTTTTTTTAACTTTTTATCTTATCTTCCTCTTCTTTTTCTTTTCATTCTTCGTTTCTCTTTCTCTTCTTCGCCCTCGCATTCTTCCTTTTTTCCTCTTTTCCTTATTCTCCTTTTCTTTTTTAATCCTCCTTTTCCGGTTTTCCTTTTCATCTTATTCTTCTTTTTCCTTTCATTCTTCTCCTTTCTTGCATTCCTTTTTTTCCTCTTTTCCTTATTCTCCTTTTTTTATCCTTTTCCTGTTTTCCTTTTCATCTCATTCTTTTCTTTTTCCTTTCATTCTTCGCTTCTTATCTTCGTTCTCATTCTTCCTTTTTCTTCTTCCTCCTCTTCCTTCGTTCTTACATTCTTCCTTCTTCTTCCTCTTCCTTCGTTCTTGCATTCTTCCTTATTCTTCTTCCTCTTCCTTCTTCTTCTCCTTCCTCTTCCTTCGTTCTAGCATTCTTCCTCTTCTCTCTCCTCTTTCCCCTTCTTCGTTCTTGTATTCTTCCTCTTCTCTCCTCTTCCTTCCTCTTCCCATTCTTTCTTCTCTTTCCCTTATTCTCTTCCTTTATTTGTTTTTCCTCCTCCCGTGTTTCTTACTGTTTATGTCGTCTAAAAAGGTTTGTTTGTTTGTATACATCTGAGAGAGTGGGGTCGATACACGAAAAATGTACAGAATATAGAAACAGAGAGAGAGAGAGAGAGGAAGTGTTTGAAATATTTTGCCGTCCTTCAAAAACAGAGAGAGAGAGAGATTGCTTCCTTGATCACAAAAATTGTAGTGGTGGTGGTGGTAATAGTAGTAGTAGTAGTAGTAGTAGTAGTAGTAGTAGTAGAGGTGGTAGTAGTAGAAGTAGTAATAGTTTGTTTACATGTGTGGTGTGGGTAGGCAGAAATCTCTCTCTCTCTCTCTCTCTCTCTCTCTCTCTCTCTCTCTCTCCTGACACAGCTAGGAGAGAAAATAAACAAGTATAATTGGATTTAAAAGAAAAGCGATGACGTAAGCGAGAGAGAGAGAGAGAGAGAATGAGTGGAGAAAGACAAGACAAAAAGAAAGAAATAAGAGAAAAAGAAAACAGAGAGAGAGAGAGAGACAGAGAGAGAGAGAGCAGCCATCTGGCCCTAGTTAAATGGTCGCTGTTGTTGTTGTCGTTGTTAATATTGTTTATATATACGAAAGTTTTGTTTCGTATTGAAATTCATGAACCAGGAAAAAAGAACAGCAAATTAAAATTGCGGAAATAAATAAACATATGAATTAATAAATAATGTTTAATAAATGTACTTTTTAATATATGTAAGTACTTAGTGAAGGTTATTATTATTATTATTATTATTATTATTATTATTATTATTATTATTATTGGTGGTAATTTTTTTCGTCTCTCTCTCTCTCTCTCTCTCTCTCTCTCTCTCTCTCTCTCTCTCTCTCTCTCTCTCTCATCTGTGTACAAAAGGAAAGGAAAAGGAGGGAGGGAGGGAGGAAAGGAGGGAGGGTTGACTTATTGATTAATTTGGTCGATAGAGGAGAGAGAGAGAGAGAGACAGGAACAAAATTATGTGAAAATTAAAGTCTTGTAAGGAAATATTAATACACACACACACACACACACACACACACACACACACACACACACACTTGATTACAAACACACATACATGCTTTACACACACACACACACACACACACACACACACACGATTACAAACACACATACATGCTTTCACACACACACACACTTTGCACATATCCGCATTATTCACACACACACACACACACACACACACACACACACACACACACACACACAATATTGATTCGTTCCTCTGTTCTCTCATGTTCATCTCTACTTTCCTTCCTTTCCTCCCTCCCTCTTCCCTCCATTCTCCCCCTCCCTCCATTCAGCCGCGGCAGGATCGTAGACAATTCTCCCCCGTTTTCTCTTTTAGTTTCACAAGTTTTCGTTTTCTTTCGTTTTGTTTTTAATATTCGTACGTTGGTTACTGCTCTCTCTCTCTCTCTCTCTCTCTCTCTCTCTCTCTCTCTCTCTCTCTCTCTCTCTCTCATTTATTTATAGTCAAGTTAATAGTTCAATATTCTTGTTTATGCTCATTATTAGTGTTGTTATTATTATTATTATCATTAGTAGTAGTAGTAGTAGTAGTAGTAGTAGAATATATCAACAGGAATATACCTAATACTACTGCTACTACTTCCACTACTACAACTACTACTACTATTACTAATAATAATAATAATAATAATAATAATAATAATAATAATAATAACACCAGTAGCAGCAATAGCCACTTAAACACACTCCCAAAATTAAATATATACATAAATAAGTACATGGCTGAAGGAAGGAAGAATGATGTTTAAGCGTTGTCTATAATTAACAAATCATTATATACAGCATCCACGGTGGCAGTTCATGTAAGAGAAAACGTCATGCGTAGTCTACTGTATAATATCGCAAGTGTAAAGCAGAGAGGAAAATAGAAAAAAAAAAAATAGCCTGTGAAATAACTAAGAAAAAACATTACAAAAAAATACGAACATTAGCATAAATGAAAATAAATACTACTACTACTACTACTCTTACTACTACTACCACTACTGCTGCTACTACTACTACTACTACTACTACTACTACTACTACCACTACTATTTTCTAATATAACCTAACATGACCTACTACTATTACTACTTCCTTACCTTTTTACTACTACTACTACTACTGCTACCTAACCCAGCCTTACTACTACTACTACTGCTACCTAACCCAACCTTACTACTACTACTACTACTACTACTATTTTCTAATATAACCTAACAACCTACTACTATTACTACTTCCTAACCTTTTTACTACTACTACTACTGCTACCTAACCCAACTTTACTACTACTACCACTACTACTGCTACTACTACTACTACTACTACTACTACCACCACTACTACCACCACTACTATTTTCTAATATAACCTAACATAACCTACTACTATTACTACTTCCTAACCTTTTTACTATTACTACTACTACTGCTACCTAACCCAACCTTACTACTACTACTACTACTACTACTGCTGCTACGTAACATAACCTTACTACTACTACTACCACCTAATCTAACTTCACCTTACTTCCATTAATATTACCAAACTTAACCTTACTACTACTACTACTACTTTTCCCAAATACTTCCAATTCATTTTTTTTTCCTCTCTTCTTCCTTACCTTGGCCCTCCCCCCCTTCCTTCCTCCTCTTCCCTTCGCTTTCCTTCTTTCCCTTCGTCTTTTTTCTCCCTAAATTCTTCCTCTTATCTACTACTAACTAACCTTACTTAACCTACCATTACTACTACTATTACTACTACTACTACTACTACTACTACTACTATTATTACTGCTACCACTACATAAGATACCTCCACCCATGTTTATTTTCTACTACTACTACTACTACCACCACCACTACTATTACTACTACTACTACTACTACTACTACTACCACTACTATAAGACAAACCAGGCAAGCATGAAAATAGTCGAGCGGTTTCTTACCCTCCCCTTCCCCCTCCTCCCCTTCCCCCTCATCTCCCCCTCCCCCATTCACCCCCAAAAATGGATCCCAAACTTTATTATTCAGGTAATTTTATTTATGACCCCCCCCCCCCCCCCCCGCCCCCCTTTCCTTTCCTTCCTCTTGTTCCCCCCCCATCCCTTCCCTTCCCTTCCCTTCTTTTCTCTTCTATTCCCTTCGCCTCATATTTACCATTTTTTCTCTTCTCCGTTTCTTTTCCTTATTCCTTCCTTTCTCTTTTCTTTCTTCCCTTCCTCCTCTTCCCTTCCCTTCTTTTCTATCCCCCTTCCATCTATTCCATTCACCTCACATCTACCATTCTTTCTCTTCTCCCTTTCTTCCTTTCCTT
>NC_066562.1:5427600-5432600 GCF_024679095.1 Eriocheir sinensis
TAGTGTGTGTTCTTGAATTAATTGTCTCTATTCATGACCACATTTCTTTCTGTCTTCGCCTTTCATTATATTTTGTTGTCAATGCTAATTCGGAGATACTTTTTGTGCCTATTATTTGTTCGTTTAATCCTCATCTTCACCACTTTCACACACACACACACACACACACACACACACACACACACACACACATTCACACACAATTACCAACCCTCAACTTTCAAGAGTTCACCCTTTTATAGACCATCCTGTGAATTTCTCGTTAAAATTCAACTAATCTGCAATAAATATTAATAAGGATGTTTCCCTAAGAACTTGAAAAATGTGATGCGAAGAAAATCATGATAGTCACCCCTTCAATAACGCTACCCTATTTAAAGTTAAAGAAAATGGAATTAGGGAAGAAAACGGGAAAATGGTTGCCGCAGCTGAGAGAGAGAGAGAGAGAACGGTATTGTGTTGTAAGAAATTGAGAAAATGAAAAAAAAGTGAGAAAAAAACAGGAAAAGGAAAAAAACAAGAAAATGAAGAGAGAGAGAGAGAGAGAGAGAGAGAGAGTTACGACGGGAGGTGAATGTGAGGGAAAACATGGAAGGAGGGAGGCAAGTTTTTACATTGAGAAGGAAAAGAGGAAGAGGAGGAGGAAAAAAAAAGAAAAAAATAGTTTGAAGGCAAGTTTGACAGGAAAGTTTATATATATTTTTTTAATCTTAAGAAAGTAAGAGGAAAAAAAGGAAAAATGATGGAAAATATGAAAAGAACATGTATTAATATATTTTGGAGAGAGAGAGAGAGAGAGAGCGCTAATGTGCGTGCATACAAATCAGCATTTATGTACGTGTGTGTGTGTTTGTGTGTGTGTGGATGTATATTTATGTATGTATTTGTGTACGTAAATATCATGTATGTAAACGTGTGTACGGAAAGGGATCACACACACACGAGAGAGAGAGAGAGAGAGAGAGAGAGAAATTTACATATTCATCAAGTATTGACAATTGCACACACTAGGATAGACCCAACTTTAAATACGGCCTGTTTATTAGTGGTGTAAATGGTGGTAGTGGTGATGATGATGGTGATAGTTGTAGTAGTGGTAGTGATGGTAGCAGTGGTGGTGGTGGTGATGATGGTGGTGGTTATGATGATGGTGGTGATGGTGGTGGTGATAGTGGTAGTGATGGTAACAGTAGTGGTGGTGGTGGTGATGATGATGATGGTGGTGGTGGTGATGGTGGTGGTAGTTTTAGTAGTGGTAGAGATGGTACAGTGATGGTTGTTGTGGTGACTGGTAGCACACATGTATATAGTTTTGAGTGGGGTCACTAAGAGGTCACTGAGGTCAATGCAAGGTTATCTGTTCCTCTCCCTCCCTCGCCCCTTCCCTTCTTTATCCATTCATCCTTCTTTTCCTCCTTCATCTTGCATCCATCTCTTCCCTTCCCTTTCCTTTATTTTCATTCTCTAGGTTATATGTTCCTCTCTCTCTCTCTCTCTCTCTCTCTCTCTCTCTCTCTCTCTCTCTCTCTCTCTCTCTCTCCTTCGTTATCCATTCACCCTTCTCCCTCCTTCATCTTCCATTCATCTCTTCCCTTTCCATTCCTTTCCTTCCATTTCCCTTACTACTACTACTACAACTACTACTTCTGCTACAATAGACGAGTTAACAAGTAGAATTAGGTAAATCGATGGAGAGAGAGAGAGGCGTACGTAACTCGGGAATCATACGGAATCTAAACACACACACACACACACACACACACAGAGACACACCTTTGATACCCTAATGAGCGTAATTCATGCATGCTAATTAACTACTAACTGAGCCGTGGATGAATTTTCCTACAGTAAATAATTGTTATGGAGGAGGAAGAAGAGGAGGAGGAGGAGGATAGAAAAGGAGGAGGAATAAGTTAGGTAGAAGAAGAGGAGAAGGAGGAGAGAAAAGGAAGAAGAATAAGATGGTGATTAAGTAGAAAAAGAGGAGGAGGAGGAGGAAGAAAAATGAGAGAGAGAGAGAGAGAGAGAGAGGGGGGACTAGGCTAGAAAAAGGAAGAGGAAGAATAAAATGAAGTAGATATGAAGAAGAGAAAGCAAGAGAAAGAAAGGAAAACAGGAAAAATAAGATGATGAATTTAAAAAGAAGAATGAGGAAGAGAGGAAGAAGAGGACAAACAGAAGGAGGAGGAGGAAGAAGAAACAAAAAATACAAGAAAGGGAGGGAGAAAGGGAAAATCTGAAGAATAAACAAAAGAAAATGGGAAGTAAGTAAAATGAAAAATATGAGGAAGAGAGGAGGAGGAGGAGGAAGAAAACGAAGTAGTATGTAAAATGAGAAGGAAGACGAGAGAGAAGAGAGGAATAAGAAAGGAGGAGGAGGAGGATAATGAAGGAGGAAAAGGTGATGGTGATGATGATGATGATGATGATGATGAAAAGGAATGGACTAAATGGAGGAGGAGGAGGATAATGAAGGAGGAAGAGGTGATGATGATGATGATGATGAAAAGGAAGGAAGAGACTAAATGGAGGAGGAGGAGGAGGAAGAAAGGAAGAAGAGGAGGAGGAGGAGGATAATGAAGGAGGAAGGGGTGATGATGATGATGATGATGATGAAAAGGAAGGAAGAGACTAAATGGAGGAGGAGGAGGACGAAAGGAAGAAGAAAGAAGAGGAGGAGGAGGAGGAGGATAATGAAGGAGGAAGGGGTGATGATGATGATGATGATGAAAAGGAAGGAAGAGACTAAATGGAGGAGGAGGAGGAGGAAGAAAGGAAGAAGAGGAGGAGGAGGAGGATAATGAAGGAGGAAAAGGTGATGATGTTGATGATGATGAAAAGGAAGGAAGAGACTAAATGGAGGAGGAGGAGGAGGAGGAAAGGAAGAAGAGGAGGAGGAGGATAATGAAGGAGGAAAAGGTGATGATGTTGATGATGATGAAAAGGAAGGAAGAGACTAAATGGAGGAGGAGGAGGAGGAAGAAAGGAAGAAGAGGAGGAGGAGGAGGAGGATAATGAAGGAGGAAGAGGTGATGATGATGATGATGAAAAGGAAGGAAGAGACTAAATGGAGGAGGAGGAGGAGGAAAGGAAGAAGAAGAGGAGGAGGAGGAGGAAGAAAGCTATATTACCAGTCCCAGAATTCTGTTGTTATTGCTCTCGCTCTCTCTCTCTCTCTCTCTCTCTCTCTCTCTCTCTCTCTCTCTCTCTCTCTCTCTCTCATAATGAAGGCAGGTGTGAGAGAATCAATAAGCTTCTCTCTCTTTCCCTCCTTCCTTATAGTGGAGAGAGAGAGAGAGAGAGAGAGAGAGAGAGAGAGAGAGAGAGAGAGAGAGAGAGAGAGAGAGAGAGAGAGAGATTCAGTCCTCCACGATTCTAGTTCTTTTGTGAGAGAGAGATTCAGTCCTCCACGATTCTAGTTCTTTTGTGAGAGAGAGAGAGACTCAGTCCTCCACGATTCTAGTTCTTTTGTGAGAGAGAGAGAGAGAGAGAATCGTTCACCATTTCTTCTCGCTTTCTTTTTTTCCTCACAATTTCTCCGTGTTTTTTTTTTTTTTTTTTCGTACATAGTTTTCTCTTCCCATTTTCTCTCTCTCTCTCTCTCTCTCTCTCTCTTCTAATTCCTTCTTTTCGTGTATAAAATATTTCCCTTTTATTTCCTTTTATTTACTTATTTTCATCATTATTTCTATTTCAATTTCTTTTCTTAATTATCTTTTTCTCAATATTTGTCTATTTTACTTTTTTATTCTATTTCTTTTTCTTGTTTTCTTTCTTTTTCTCCCCTTTTTTGATATTTTTCTGTTCCTTTGTTGTTTTCTTCACATTTTATTTTTTCCTTTTATTTTTTATTTTCATATATTCCTCATTTTGTTTTTCTTTTGTATTTTCATTTCTCCTTTTCTTTGTTCCATTTTCCTTTCTTTTTCCTCTTCCCGTTTCTTCTTTTTTATTCTTCTTTTCCCGTTTATTCTTTTTTATTCTATTTTTTCCCGTTTGTTCTTTTCCTGTTTCTTTTTTATTCTTTTCCCGTTTCTTTTTTTATTTTCCCGTTTCTTTTTCTTTTTCCCGTTTATTCTTTTTTCTTTTCACGTTTCTTTTTTATTCTTTTACCGTATAATCTTTTCCCGTTTTTTCTTTTCACGTTTTTTTCCCGTTTCTTTTCCTTCCCGTTAATTCTTTTTACGTTTTTTCCTTCCCGTTAATTCTTTTCCCGTTTCTTTTCCTTCCCGTTAATTCTTTTCCAGTTTCTTTTCCTTCCCGTTAATTCTTTTCCCGTTTCTTTTCCTTCCCGTTTATTCTTTTCCCGTTTTTTTCCTTCCCGTTTTTTTCCCGTTTATTTTCCTTCCCGTTAATTATTTTCCCGTTTCTTTTCCTTCCCGTTAATTCTTTTCCCGTTTCTTTTCCTTCCCGTTAATTCTTTTCCCGTTTCTTTTCCTTCTTGTTAATTCTTTTCCCGTTTCTTTTTCCTTCCCGTTTATTTTCCCGTTTATTTTCCTTCCCGTTAATTCTTTTCCCGTTTATTTTCCTTCCCGTTAATTCTTTTCCCGTTTATTTTCCTTCCCGTTAATTCTTTTCCCGTTTATTTTCCTTCCCGTTAATTCTTTTCCCGTTTCTTTTCCTTCCCGTTAATTCTTTTCCCGTTTCTTTTCCTTCCCGTTAATTCTTTTCCCGTTTCTTTTCCTTCCCGTTAATTCTTTTCCCGTTTCTTTTCCTCCCCGTTAATTCTTTTCCCGTTTTTCCTTCCCGCTAATTCTTTTCCCGTTTCTTTTCCTTCCCGTTAATTCTTTTCCCGTTAATTCTTTTCCCGTTTTTCCTTCCCGTTAATTCTTTTCCCGTTTTTCCTTCCCGTTAATTCTTTTCCCGTTTCTTTTCCTTCCCGTTAATTCTTTTCCCGTTTCTTTTCCTTCCCGTTTATTCTTTTCCCGTTTCTTTTCCTTCCCGTTTCTTTTCCTTCCCGTTAATTCTTTTCCCGTTTTTCCTTCCCGTTAATTCTTTTC